>NW_009703865.1:2126-67598 GCF_000703405.1 Apaloderma vittatum | reverse complement strand
AACACATGGGGACCGAACGGCAATCGAACCCATGACGTTGGTGTTATCAGCACCACGCTCTAACCGACTGAATGCTGGTTTACTGTTGAGGAAACTACAGTGTCAGAAACCCATTCTGTTGATGGCTATTACAGGTAGTACTTACCTTACCCAGCGCTCAGACCAAACCTGTCACAAAGTGCAGCCGTCATAACAGCCGGGGAGAGAATCCCTGCAGTGATCCCAGACAGAGAAAACAGAAGGATCTTTCCATTCCAGCCAACTCACACCCTTGTTGAATATGTGAGTGTTGTGCATATCTAGGCAGTAGAAGAATAAAAGCTATCAGTTTCTGTGCTCTGGGACATCATTAATCTCAGCTAGCAACAAGGAAAGATGCTTTTCTCTCCCCAGAGGCATGGTGGAGAAGTGTTGGTGCAGATGACAGGTTTTTGCACCTCGGTTGGCGCAAAACTTTCACAACGATGCTGAATACTAGCAACAGATTCCCACAGTTTCTGTAACTAACACCTGAGAAAAAATCAGTAGCTTAGCATCACCAAACATAGTCTGCTCTGTTTCCGTTATCACGGAATCATAGAATCACAGAATGGCCTAGGCTGGAAGGGACCTTAGAGGTCATCTAATACAACCTCCCTGTCATGGGCAGGGACGCCTCTCAACTAGATCAGGCTGCTCAAGGCTCCATCCAACTTGGCCTTGGACACCTCCAGGGAGGGGGCAGCCACAACATCTCTGGGCAATTTATTCCAAAGTCTTGCCACCCTCGTACTGAAGAATTTCTTCCTAAGATCCAATCTAAATCTATTCTCCTTCAACTTAACCATTTCCCCCTGTCCTATCTCTGGACACTCTTGTAGAAAGTCCCTCCCCAGCCTTGCTGTAGGTTCCCTTCAGGTATTGGAAGGCAGCTATTAGGTTATAGTATCGTCTTTGCCAGTGGCTCTTTAACTCAACATTTTGAGGGACTCGGTTGTAACAGGGACTGCAAGTAGAAGAAATTCTCTCCAGTGGGTAAAGCGTTCAGAACTTTGCATCACTCTAAATGAGATGGCAGGTTAATAGGTAATACCTGTCTGTAGTAAACGATTACTTTAAAAAGTTATTTGTTTTCCTTGGCTGGAGTGTGAGGATTCCCTTTCTAGTGTAGACAATGGGAAGGAATCTCCTTTTCCACCCAAAAATAAGAACAGTTTTCAGGTGTTAGATTCTGAAGTTGAGGAAGGAGGTGCATTTGTGACTGGGGTGCCACAAGAATGTGTTTAAGGGAAGTAGCAAGTCTTTCTTTAAGCTTCTGTTCTCCAAAAGAAAATCTCATTTTGGCTATTACAGTTCTGCTGACATGTTCCTTTGCAGGCTGTGCTCTGCTGGGCACTCTTAAGTTGGTGACTATCCTCTTTTTGTACGTGGCTCTGTCAGTGAGTGTTCTGGAGTACATCGAGTTTTTAAACTGCTATTTTTTCATAGTAATATTTTCATAATAGTCAGAATCTGTTAGGTGCTTTTCAGAACAAACAAGAACAAGTCCTCACGCTGTGCATCTTACTGTCTAATTTTAGTATATCATGGGAGATATATCTGGAGGATGGGACTTCTTACAGGCAGCTGTCTTTTATACTTTTCAAGATGAGTCATATGTTTTTGTGAGTTGGTTTAAAGATTAAAATTATAAATAATGTGCCACCCTTAAGACAGTTATATTCCAGAAAGATTAGCCTCAGCAAATTGTCAACATCCTTTGCTCAAAATTACTTTTCAGAAAATAAAGTTCTGGGGACGCTGATAAAATGTGTTGACGTAATACTCTTATAAAAAGTATCATTTATCCTTTTGTTTATGGATACTATGTCTGAAATATCTATAAAGACCTAATTAGACTGCAAATCAAAGAATTTACATAACCAAAATAATATACAACTATGTTGCTTAAAAGCACAACCTCCCAGAAATTGTGTCTTTAATAAAATGGCATTGTTGATTCTTTCATTTTCCCTTGAGCAGTCAAAACTTCGAGCACGAAGTGTAGGTGTATGTGCTGAAATACTGACAACAGACGCAGTAGTCACTGCTCCACCTAAATTGCAGTGGATGATTCAAAGCAATTATTGCTGCTGTTAAGTCCAGAACACGAGAAATATACAAGATGGGCAGACAAAATTTTACAGGAAAGCTCGGTCTAACAGCATGCCAAAACCAATTCCCGTGTGAGCTTAGAGACTACGTAACAATGTGAAATAACAGCAAAAGCGAACTCTGAGATGAATGTGGGGGCTGCCTGAGGAAAAGCAGCCCAAGACCTGATCAGTGGTTCTCAGTTGACCTGAACCCACTGAACGGAAAATGAGTTGCAAGGGGAGGTAGCCAAGCTCATTGTGAGTTTGGGTGACCTGATGTTTTAATTAACCTCATTTCTTTGATTCTTCTTTAAACATGCTGAGAGCAGGCATATAAGAATAACAGCGCATTTCAGTTAAAGAATATGCTGATTTTGACAGTCTTTTCAGGAGAACAGCAAATCCTTCTAGATGTTTAGCTTGACTTTCAGATTAAAGTAATTTTATTTAAACACTTGCAAAATGATCTTTAGAATCCTTGAAGTCGACATCTACTAATAGGAAGAATTATTAGAAAAGGTGTAAGGATGGAGAAGCTAAAGCATGTGGACTGCAGTCTGTCAAATTCTAGGAGATTATTTGCAGAATGCCCAACAATATGCAACTGTTGTTTGCAGATAAAGAAAGAGCTCCTGTAAAGATAGTGTATTTAAAATAAACTTGTTCTTGTGAAATTCTGAAGAGTTAAAATCAGCAAGATCTAACTATGAATAGAGGTAAGGTAAGCTCCTAGCTTTTTAAACATAAATTTATGACCTTTTTGATTGGGTGGATGTGCGGTTACCTGTTTCTGTAAAGGGGGTTTTTTTGGCTCCAAGAGAAGGGTAAATTTGTAACTGGGTAGAGCAAAAATTTTTCTAGAAGCAAAGTGTTTTGAGCATAGATATTTAAATTCCAAATCCATTTGTTGCTCACTTTTGGTGTATTAAAGTGGTTTTTATATACAAATACTAGAATTTTGAGGATAGGATAGGTTAAAGGGTTATGTTTCTGAAAAAAAATAGAAACAAAACAGTATGTTAAATAGGATTTATTTTTTCTTCAGGCTTATGTATTCAGAGGCACAGATCACAAATTGCAGGTGCAAGAACTATTCAAAAAAAAAAATAAAAATGCTGTGGCCTGAACTGTCCCTATCACCCACAGCCAACTTGCAGGAAAATGAGAGAAGGGCTAATGTAGCGTTATTTGGGTGTCAGCGATACAGAGTACAGGCAATACAGAGTACAGGCATTGCTCTGCAGTGGAGCTGCTGGTGCATTGTCCTTTTTACTTGACACAAGACTTTCTAATCCTGAAACTCTCTCAGATGCTTCAGTAAGGAGTTGAGACTGATGGTGTCCTCAAGTGAATTGTTCTGCAACTTAGCGAAGTGCCGGCATGAATTCCAACTTGTAGACATTAACATACGGCAAAACTGAGCTTCATTCAGTTTGCTTTCTGTAAGGAGCACAGAACAAACTTGCACGCTATTCAACCTCTGATGAAGCTTGAACACTTATGCGGAAAAGTATACTGGAAAGGTGTGTGTAAATGTGTTGTCTAATTTACAGAGTGAAGAACTAGCAGGAAAACAGTTATTTGCGGTACTTCATAAATGTGATGATAAATACTTCATTAGGACCTTGCTACAAGTAATAACTAAATGATTCTAGGGAGGCATCAAGTAGGCAAATTCTCTATATTAGTTATATACATCAGTAAAGTATATGCCTTAAGTAATAATGATACTGTATTCCAGCCTGTTACATCTTAATGAAAAACCACAGAAGACCCAAGCCTTTTTTTTACACTGTGTATAATAAACTTCAAACTGACAATGCTTTTAAATTCCCAGGGCTTATGCAGAAGGTAAGTGGTTTCCCATTCTGAAAGAGCTTCAGAATATGTATGAATCTAGAATATTGTTTTGGGGCTTTACTGAGATTATTGTGTTTCTTTCTGGTATTTTTGATGAGGAGAACATGAAGGACAGACCAGCACTGTTATGTGACTATGCTGTTTTGCAGCTGATGTAGACTTTTTGCTTCCTATCCAATTTACTGAAATACGTGGTGACTAGAGGATTTACAGTGTTGGTAGTTACCTTCTCTTTTCACCAGCTGCCTTAGATCCAGTGACAAGCTGGGCCAATTAAGGTAACCTTGAAACATCGTACATTAACGAGAAGCTTAGCAGGCAAGCTCGAACCTGGAGCAGCGAAGTTCAAGGATGTCTTAGAGGATGTAACCAAAAGCATAAATGAATCCCTCAGTTTTGATGGAGATGATGTATTGGTTTGTTTGGCTGACGGGGCGCTGATGGCAATGGGTTGGGCTGCAGACACAGGACGTGCAAGGAGACGTAGAATTTGGCGTCTGCGACGAGCTACCCAATTGTAGGCAGTGGGGACTGACTGGAATACACAGTCATGAAGGGAGCAGGAACAGCCCTCTCTGCCAGAGGATAGGTTTATGTGTTTTTGTCTCTGGGAATCCTAGGGGGCTTGAGGAGATGGCTGTGGAATTTGCAAAGGTTGCGTCCGTTTGGCACGGTTTTAGGGCTGATGTTATATTCATAACATTTTGTTCCAGGGCTCTTGGCTTGAGCTGGTGACTTGGCGTTACTTAATGGTAACGCCCTGGTGTGCTTCTCCTGAGGACTCAGATTACTCAGCGAGGTTATTATGTGGTCAGATAAAACTACAGTTATTGTGACATGTTTTTGAGATTTTTCTGGTGACATTTTAGATCAGCACGCTTCTGAAATTCAGGATTCTGGAAATTCAGGGCCAGTGAAGGTGGCCTAAGACCCTGTGGTCTGATAAGGAATACTGTGAAAAGTTTTGGCTGCCCGTGCAGAAGTTACTGGAGCTAAGACAGGTGAAGAGAGGCTGCAGTACTAAGTAACATAATAGAACTATGCAAGTGGAAAGCATAGAAGAGTTTAGCTTCTCAATTCTAGCAAAGAAGGGCTTTGATTTTTATGCGTAAATACATCGAGGCAGCAAGGATCCAGGGGACCAAGAGGAAGCAGGTTATTTAAACTGAAGAGTAACAACAGCTGAAAGTCAAGTAGTTATATGTGGTTTATAAGTAAGATTATGCAGAAAGTTAGAATAAGGTTCTCAGGCATCGTACCACTGCGTTTTGAATCAGCCTCTCATCAAATGAGTTTTACGATGGAGCTGGATGTGTCTTTGAGCAGGTGAAACGCTGTGGGAGAAAGGTTTCGGTGATGCAGGAGGTCCTTCCCGATGTCCCTGCCTTGCTCTCCTGTCCGTCTGCCTCACGGGAAGTGGAGGCTGTATTATTAACCTGTTGCAATTTTTGCGAGGGTATTACTGAAGACAGTAGGCAGGGATGGTTATTTTGGAGAAGTTACTTCACTGTAAATGGATCCAATGAGTTTCCATTTACTAAGTCATGTGTCATGGCCATCTGTTGAAGAGTCTTATTTGGGCAGCATGTAAAAGTTTGCCATTACATCATTATATGGAGCAATAGTCATTTCCCAGTTTCCTGAGGATGGAGCGCAAACACCGATGGCCCTAATATTTTACCCCCCCCTTTCCTGCTGGGATACTTGCAGCTTTCTCGGTGGCTTTAGAGTACTGGGATGAGGAGGGGAGGAGAACTCTATGGCTTCTCTGAGCTCTGTCCTTCTGCTTCTGTGAACTACGTACATCACTTACTGTTTTCCTCTCACTAACCATGAAATTTAAGCAAATTTTGACAAGAATAAGGATTAAAATACAACCATGGGTACCATAGTATTCATAAATGATATGACATGTAACATCTGCAGCTTTCTGTGTCATATAAAATTTTGTAGCATATTAATACTTGGTGTTCAACACAGTTCCCCCCCCACTGAGGTTGTCTGGTATCTGAAGGAATGTTTAAGTTCATTATATTGTTGCAGGTGATGCTGTTAGAGTGTCTTGATCACAGTATAACATGTCTTTTAATCCAGTTTTGGAACAAAAGCTAAAGTTGAACTTATATCTTCTTAGTAACAAAGATGATGATAAATGTTATAATTAATATCTCCCTCAAATACCAGTTTAAGATAATACAAGATCATTTAAATGCAGCCTCCCCAGTTTATACATTCTTTACAAAATTACATCATGAAAGAGTAAGAATGAGAAGTGGTTATGGTTGCCATTAGTCTTTCCACATAACTGTTGAATAAAAGGAAATACTTGTGTTAGCCCAACCGTAAAGTAAGATTATGTTCTTCTGAAGTTCCTTCCAACCCTACATTTATTCATGAAAGCAATCCACAATTCTCCTAGCTGTCTCAGTTAATCTATGAATAGTTACTTGGAGAATGAAGCCATTCATAGAGCACGATAGATATCTGTAGTTTTTGCTTCCTTTTTCTTTTTTTTTTTTTCCCTTCTTTTTTTTCTGTGAACGTTGTGCGTGTTCACCCCCTGGGACCTTTGATGTCTGCCAGGATGGTAGTTTACTTGTGATTCATATGTGGACTTCAGAAAATATGGACACTTAGTGATGATTTCGGGGATATGGTGTTATTTCATCCTTTTAAAATTTTTACAGATATATATATAAAATCACTGTGTTTGGAATAATATTAAAGAGCATTGCAAATAAAACTTATTTGGAGCAATTACTCTGTCACAAGACTGTCTGGCAGATTGCAGGGTTTTACCAGATGTTCTGATTTACAAGTACTGTTGCTCATCTTGCAAAGTAAACTTATTTTAAATCAGACCAAAACAGCTTAAAAAAACCCCTCACTGCATACTAGATAAATCAATCAAATATTTATTTACAGAATCAATCTATGGAAAACCAGAGTAGAAAATTCACTAAATAACTGTTGCATCAATGCTGCTGTTGGCAGCAGAAATGACAATTTGTATAGTAGTTGGTTTTGTTGTTGTTGTGGTTGCAATACATCAGATTTAATCTAAAAAATATAAATCAATGTCCACTGAGAGCATCTAGCAACAGAAGAGACCTAATGATCCTGTGATAATTCAGGCAATAGCAGTGCTGGGGGTTTTTTTTCCCCTCATCAGAGTCTCTCAAAGGTGATCTACAGCTTGCTTGGAACATAGGGCCAACATTGGACGTGATAGTCCAGATGAAATTTTATGAGAGCTAATAAAAAATGAAGCAGGAATATATTGCATGTCTTGCATGCAGTTGTTTTATTCAGGTATTGATGGGTGGCTTTTTCCGTCTCAGAGTGAGAACATTAACTCTTATTTAGCTTGTGATCCTCAGTAATAACTCGGTTCCTTTTGAGAAGTGGCCGTAACCAGGCACCGTGCAGTTGTACTTGTGCAGGCGTAGCTTCTTGTGTATTGTGCCAGCTTTGGTCTTTTGAACAGATCCTGGTTGTTACAGGTGTATCTTCAATAGATCAACTTGGTTTACAACTCTAACCATAATTTTGCCTTCTACCTTTTGGGTCATCTGCTAGTATTAACCCTGCCCTGATAACAAAAAAGAAGTCTGGCCTCGTAAACTGCAGTACAAAAATGCATGATCTGTGGTTGCCTCCCGTATGTTGGATTGTAATTATTTATTCTTCTCCCCCATTAGAAGCAAGAAGTGCCAGGTACTTATTTCTGTTGACAGTCTTATGAATCTGAAAAATGCATATTCCTTCTGTACTCAGCACAACACTGAAAAAAAATAGAATTTCATTCCAGAAGTTCAGACCTAATGTCAAACCCATAACTGCAGATATGCTTGCTAATTAACAAGCCTCTTTGATACTGTGTGTTTTCTACTCTTAGCAGAACTCTTAGCAGAAGAAATTAAACCAAAAGAATGAAATCCCAAACATATTAAGGAAAAAACATTTCTATCAATTGTTTCAGCAAATATGGATGGAAATTCTGTTTTCTGATTTGAAATTGTCCCACTGTGCCGTGGAAATCTGGTTGCATTTCTAAGCGCTCACATCCTCTGTGAAGAACTGCTCAGGACTATGTCAGGAATCAGTGACAGCTCTCACTTGGGCTAAATTTGTAAATCCATGGTGTCATATGAAACGTGATCCAGTGTTTGCTTATGCCCTTTCTGATTTAAATCTAGAGAAAGCCTTTCTTTGATTATTGGGATGTGGTGCTGGTGAGAGATACTCAAGTCTGTTGATGTTCACTGATCCATGGAATTCTCCTCTGTGCCCAGCATTTGAGTGCTCCAAACGCAGCCCTGCTCCATCACCGTCTGCTCCCGCATGCTTGTGCTCAGCCACAACGGGGATTCAGTTTAGCCGTATCCTGCCTGCTAAAACTCTGATTTTGTTGACAGCAGTGTTCATATTTTCAAGAATGCCTCTTTGGCGTCGGGGGTTTTGGTGTAGCACCCCTGGGATTGTTTCAGTTCACCATTTATATCTCAGATTGTGACCCAGGGGAACCACCTGCCCTTTTGCTAGGAGCACGTCAGAGAACAGGTCTTGAAATTCGTGCACGCACATCTTGTGTATTTTCTGTCTGTAATGGAGTGGAGTTTATCTGAACTTTAGATACAGCATTTGTAAAACTGAAAAAAAGAAAAACAACTTAATAACCAACCCCTTTCATAAGGGAACTCGTTATAAAAATGCTGTGTACCAACACTGATAGATGTGTGATACCTTTTCAAACTAATTTTCTAGATAACTTCTACAGAAAGTGATGTTGGACTTCTTTCCTGTAGATATGCATTTCACTATCTTTGTTGGGTTTTATCTCTTAATGACATCCTAACAGAGGAGGACTCTGGAAAAGGATTTGAAAGAGCAAAACAAAGTACTTATGTGTGTGTGGAACTTCTGCCAAGTACAAAGGCCAATGTGAGAGGAAGAGCAAACAAAATTGAAAGTCTAGCAAGGCTGTTTCTTGACAGTAAAAAAAGGCTGTAGAGGACTTGAAAGCAAAGAAGTAGCACCTTACGTTATTAGACTAAGATAAAGGTAGTTGTAGCAGCAATCAGAATTATTTTGAGTGGAGGGAGGAAGAAGGATTTGCTGTGGTCAGAAAAAAAAAGATTATTGAGACATGGCTGGAAAGTCAGTGCTCGTGCTGTAATAGTCATTGCAGCTTTTTAGATGTGAATAGAGATGGCTGTAATGTTGTGATGTGTGAGAAAAAACCTTTGACCCCAGTGTAACTCAGACCAAGTGTCTGATTTGAAGCTGTTGTCTGGGTTGCATAACTGAGTATTTGTTGTAAGAAACAAAGGCTGGGAGAAAAGCCAGTGAAGAGACAGTTTCGACTTTGCCAGGTTGAGCAGGCGGACATCCATCCGTCCATCCGTCTGCGTGTATCAGACTGAGACTTATTCTAATTAGAAGAAAATGATGTGGTTTTTTCTCAGCTCAGCTTTTTTAAGTCAGAGGTCTTTGTCAAAATGCTGCCAATGTTTGCATCTTCCCCTTGCAGGACTGTCTTTGCTGGAAAAGTAGCTGAGTACTAGACCGTAGCACTAAAGCATCATGTTAAGCATGGAATGAATCAGTTTAGAGATACACAGTGACAAGCTGTCACCACGTAAAGTAGTATGAAGATAATGCAACATGTATTACAAAGTGTTATGCAAATTAAATGCCCAGGCACAGCCAATTCTCACTCATACGAATACTTGTAAAAAATCTGCCAATGATTAATTTATTCACATGTCTGTGGATCGTGAAAATGTCCAGATTTTAGTGTGTCTGGTTTAGATTCAAGTTTCAGTTTGGACATCCAGTGCCTGTTGTTTTTCTGTTAATTCTTTTCTAGCACACAGGTAGTAGCTAAACCAGCGCTGTGTGATTTATTTAGATAATCAATAGGACTTTACAAACAAACAGTGGCTTGTCTGTCAGTGGCTGAACTTCACTTTTGAACCTGACTGCTCAGATAACAACTTCAAAAACCTAGTTCTCTGCAAAGTGCGGACTGGATTTTTGTCTTGTGTATCATTTTCACATCTTTATTGGGAAAATTCATTTTATATCAGCTCTAAGTAAAATTTAACTTGTGCTATTATTCTTAGTATCTGCTGAGAACTGTTTATGTGATTAATAGATATTTCAGTTAGATTAAGTGTCAAAGGCAGTCAGGGTTTTTTGGCAAGGTTGTGAGAGACTTTCATTTGGGAATCAGTGATGGCTCTTTGCTTGTCTACCATAAAGCTACTGCATGTAGTAAAAATGCCATGATGTTACCTTGCTGTGCATTCTAGTTGGTGAACGCAAACCACTTCGGTGCCACAGACTTATCCATTAAATGACAACGTCGTCTATGCGTCCAAAATCTTTTCAAACCATGAGCTGTGAAATGTTAGCAGTAATATTTTGGCAAAGGCTTTGCAGGGTTACACCCAGTTAGAGGTTCTCTATCAGTCTCCCCATCGCTGAGAGCATGGCAGAGGAACCAGTAAGCAAACCACAAATGTTTTCGTTCAAACGAGGCTGGAGTGGAGAAAAGCAATCTGACCTGTACAGTTGGTAAATATGTGAAGATCTGTGAGCTAATTCCCTTAGCAGACGATGATGAGGAAGGATGAATAAATTTGATGTAATCAGAGTTATTTACAAGGTTTGTATTCAAAGTCCAGCTCTTTTAAGCAGAAATCAGACATAATAGTTTTGTTGCAGGTTTGAAGGTCTTTTCAGTCTATCTCCCACTTCTAAGCTCTCTCACATTTGAGATTTGTCCACAGGTGCTAAACTGCCAGGACATTTACGCAGAAACAGCACTGCTGATGTACAAGAGTGCCTTGCCCTTCCAAGTTTATCACTAAGGCTCCTGTAGTCCCTTCAGCATGTGTTTTTAATGTTGTTTTCTCATGGTATTTTTGCTTCTTAAATTCCAGTCGGAACATCCTGCATTTTCCTTTTCAGATGTGGAGAAGCCCCCTTTGTTGGTCCCTTCCAGTGAGGACCTCTGGGGCACTTCTGTTGTTTCTGTGGCATTCAGGAATCCATTATTCTCCCAGCTTTTCCAACGTCACTCTTGAGATCTGCACCATCAGATTTAGAGGCATTCTTACTAAAAACCCATGGTGGCTGTGAAGGCTGTTAGTGAGAGGAACTTTGACACTGCAACTTACTTGTGTTTTACACACCACTGTATTTACTAGGTGTTGGGGGATATGGTTTAGGGATGAGTTTTGCAGAGTAGGGTTAATGGTTGGGCTCAATGATCCCAAGGGTCTTTTCCAACCTGAATGATTCTATGATTCTATGACAGGAGCAGCTAGGGCCCCTTATAGGATTCTTCTCTGCAGGGATCCTGGCTGGGTTTTGCCTCTGAAGTTGTGGACCCAAATTCAGGTACATTGGAGTTTTTGAAGCTTTTATATACAACTTTATTCAAGTGTTTGCCAGTGGCTGTGTTAGATTTTTCTGTAGCAATAATTTGGCCTTGCTTTAATTATGGGCTAGATCATATCTGTACCACTCAGATTTCTTGATACCTCTCAGCGATTCTCTAAGAGAGGCTTCATTGAGACACTTGTTTTGATCCAAGCAGAGGAAAAGCTGGACTACTCTTTCTAGTCTGTTGGTCCTGCCCTTCTGTAAGCTGTTAAAAGCTGTGGAGGGGTACTTGTCTCGTCCGTAGTCAGCTGAACCCCTCTGAATTCCGGGTGAACTCTGCACATCAGATTTCCCGTGTGATGTTATACACAGCATACAGATTTTCTTTAAAAAGTCATGGCTGAGGGATCTTCTACTCAAGATGTCTTCTTCTGACCTCTATGTAAAACTAGTCTATAACTTCACGTGGGGTGAGAAGTTATTAAAATGAAAGTGAGCTGCATCTCACTAAATTTCAAGCCACTTCAAGTTATCTCAACTTGCTCTCCGTCCCAAAATGGCCATGCTTTTATAGTCCTCACAAACATTGAAAAATTGAGGTTATTTATCCATCAGATTCTCTTCTCCTTGCAGCACTTGCACGGCCGCACTTAAGAGCACTTCTGAACCTTTGCTCTGTAATCCAAACAACTTCTTGGCTGGCTCATGTTTCTGATGCTCCCATCACTTGGCTATTCAGAAATTATCATCTGAATCTGTATTTGTGTAAAATATTAAAGAACACTCCTTTTATTCATATGTTTTGTGTCTGTAGGCAAGTACTCTTTCTTTCCCTTTCTAAAACTAAATTTGTCAAACCAGGAGAACTGTCTGTGTGTGCTGTCTGGCACCAGTTGTATGTGGAAGATGCTGAATAGCTGAAAGCTGTGATTTGAAAAGTGATTGGAGTTGGTTAGGTGCAACCAGACATGCAAACGTGTTAATAAAAATCCGCTTGCCAGATAGGGATTACATTTGATGTTATTCACAGAGCACAGCAGGGTACGCTGTGCTTGGATGTTAAGTTTATTAGTGCTGGGGGTGTGATATGTAACACCCTCGCTAGCTCTGGCAATCGGCTGGTGCTCTTGGTGTTTCCTTTCTGTTTCAGCTACCCTGTGCCTCGAAGTTTGTCCAGAAAAAGAAAGAGCAAATCAAGTCATTCACTAAGAGCATCTTAAGGCCTGTGTGGAGTCACAACTCCACGAGTGGAGCATTGCTCTTTGTGCAGGAGTTGAAGCCATTTGTGATTTCCCAGCAAGAAATACAGCCACATGTAAGCAAGCCATTGACCTGTTTGGGCTCTTGAGCATTCACTTTGGAATAGAAAGTGTTTTAAACTTCCAGACTTTGATTTCTCAGTGTGGCGCTGAGTCTTTGCTGGTGATATCCATTTAGGTTTTGCGCTGAATCAAAAAACTCCTCATCTGAGGCAGAGGTTGAAGCCCAGAAGGCTGGAGGAGCCTTCATCTGCCCATGGGCTTGCTCAGAAACGAAGTGGGAGACCTGTCCTGCAGCCCTTGCCCAGCTCCGTCTTTGTATTGCAGCATCTCGCCAGGGATTAGCTGAAACGGAAATGTGCCAGACGGCTCGCTTTGCATCTCTTGGCCTGCGTGCTGGTCCCTTCTCGCGCGGTGCTGTGTGTCCTGTTCTCCGCCCATGTGTAACCGGGGAGCAGGCGGTTGGATTCCAGCCTCATAAGCTAATCCATGGATTTCAAAAGCCGTTAACAAGACAAGTTTTTATTGGCAGGAGCCTTATATTTGAGCTGCCAGAACTAGAAATGCCTCTGAAGTCAAAGGGTACCGGAGTTCCCGCTTGTGCCCCAAAAGCAGAGTCCTGCTGTGCTGACGGGAGAGAGGTGATGACTGCTTTACTCATTATCCTTCTCTTGGTTTAGTATCCGCTGTCGGCATCTCACTTGGCAAGTAGACACGTGTCTGTAAAGCCAGTGCTGCTCTTGTCTTCTCTGAGCATCGTTCTCACCCAATAACTCCTTTTCCCTTTATCCCACAGTACTACGTGTTCTGCCTCTGTTCACTGCTCTACACGTTCAGGTTTTAAATTCAGCCAGTGCACAAAGGAAGACAAGACACCGGTGGATTTCCTCTCTCGAGGGACAGGCAAAGTGGATTTTGAAGGAAGGTATGAGGGGGGAACTGCACTGATCTTCAGTTCCTGAACACCTGCCATGTAACAAGTGATGCTGGTTGCAGACTGGCTATCCTCACTAGCAACTGGCCCCAGTTTTGTCTCTGAACAACTTTTTGTGCCTTATTCCTCTGCTAGAACTTACATTTGGAAGGAATATAAGGATTTCACAACTTTTTTTTTTTTTTTTTTTTTTTTTGGCATAGTGCTGCATCCTAAGATATAGTTTTCTTTAGGCTTTAATAAGCAAAGACTGTTTCCAGGAGGAAAAGTGGGTCCATTTGTGCCCTGGCAAAGGCTCTGATGTAGCAGGATGTTTTCCTGGAATACACATGTGGGCTGGGTAGCCTTGGGCAGGGCTGTGGGAAGTTGGTGCCTGATATCTAAAACACCTTCATTTGGAGATGAGCTTCAGGCAGACTCATGTGCCCAGCTGCATGCTGCTGGAATGCTGCAAAGTGTCACACTGAAACTAACTGTATGTATAAATGATCTCTGTAATATTTAAACCACATTTGCCGCCTTTCATAGGGTGCGTTCAGTCGTGGTAGTGGAGTTAATGAAAAGTTGCCATGTTCGAGCCCAGGTAAGGCCCAGGAGTGGCTGTGTAGCCAGTGTTGTGGGGTGATGTTTCAGGAACAGCTGCAGGAGGAAATGCTGTGTTACCTCCTGTGTCTTCTCATGTTTCTGAGATTTAAGTGGTACCATTAATAATGTTGCAGACAGGGACAAACAGCGGGAACTAATTACCTGTGGTGAAAGTTGCGGTGATGATGTGGGTGTTTTTTTTTTTGGTAAGAACTTTAGATTCTGCGTTCTGTTAATGCCGTAGCGTTAGCATGCAAGGAAGAGGGTTTGATCTGCAACCAAGCAGACAGATACTTACAGATGGACTTTCTTTTTTTGAAAGAGATCACATTATAGTTTATTTAACAGGGTTCCTGATTCTTTGCGTGGTGCCTTTTACCATGCTCTACAAATCCTTGACTCTCTTGACTTGTGTAGTGGTTTCAGGCAGGTGTTTGTTCCTGCTCTGCTCAGTGGCTATTGCAATAAATACACTCTTTAATTAAAATACATCATAACGACTGAGATAAGGCCAGCAGAGAGCCAGCAGTTCCCCCTCAGCACTGATGCAAGCATAAATGGAGCTCATCTAGAAAAGCCAGGTTTGTTTCCTGGACCTGCCCTGGTTATCCCAAGGTACAACCAGGTGGTGGGAATGAGATAAAGAAACCCACTGATGTGTCTGGGTTGACAATAGGACATCACTCAGCTTTTAAAAATCCTGCAGGTACTAACCTGCCTCTTACCTCTCAGAATAGAAAATCATTTTGTAATAAAAAATAGACTTTTCAACCTGTTGGCAGTAGGGTCAGGTAGCTTGTGGAGGCAGAACTGCAACAAGTGTATTTTCTCTGAGATTTAATCAAACAAGTTTGTTTGATTGAGAATTTGTAACGTAGAACGAGATGCCCAGGGAAGGGAAGGGCATGGCACCAGTTCTCCTTTATTCACAGCTTCCCTGCAACCAGTCAGTGACTGAAAAACATAAAGCTCACAACAACCCAGGCCTTGCAGGTCCCTCAGTCCTGTGGCATCATCTCAGCATAATTTACTAACGGCTTCCATAGGGGCAAGTGGCTCCTCCTGAGCTAGAGCTGAGCACCAGAATGGCAGGGAGTGAGAGCGCAGCGGGGATGTGTCCAGGGGTGTGCAAAGGACTTCTGTCTGGTAAATTACTAACCTTAAAAGAAGTATAATAGATTTGCCTTACAGCCTTTTAACTCTGTTATTGGTCGGGAGGTTTTGTGTTTTTTTTCCTTCTCATGAAACATAATAGAAATTTTCTTTTTCTTCCTGTCCCATAGCGGAGTTAAAGTCCTGTAAGGACATAATTTTCATGTGATTCTCATCCCTCAAAAAACTGAGATAACTACCCATACTTATTATAGCTTTCTTGCATTTCTCCTCCCCTCATGGCTTCGTCACAAAAGTTAGCTTCTTTTTCTTCCTACACTGCTTTTACTTTTCAAGTCAGGCTTCCAAGAAACAAACCTGTTGTGTTTGAAATCTGTCACTTGTATAAATTGGTATTGAGAGACCTATAATGTTAAATCATCCTTGTATTTCAGGGCTATCTCACTGGTTGCAATAGAAATAGAACAAAAAAACAAGGTTAGGGGAGAACTGGGGTGGCTTTCGCTACAGATTGTTAATAATAGCGAATTAGAGAGTCAAAATTCTATCAAAGAACAATTTGGGCCTCTGGCTAAAAATGTACTTCAGTGCTGGTGATAATCTTTTGCCAGCCCTGAGTGTCAGGTAAGGGGAATATCACTGAAGCCAGGTGGGTATTAGGGAAATGAGTTATTCCTGTTCGTTTCCTTGCATCCCAGTCAGGCAACACAGGAACTGGTGGAGTTCAGCCTTAGTCTGCACCTGGAGAGGCTCTGTTGACATCTTTTTTCTCACTTTGACTGAAAAATGGCAAAACTTTTCGCCATGAACATGGGTAATTTCCACACTGGTAATCTCCAACCTTAATGCCATTCAATGTTTTTTTTTTTTTTTTTTCCCTTATGCACATGGGAATTCTAATGACTTACTTATTTCATGTTTAGCAATGAGCTGAGTCTATTTATGAATAAACACTGTCTTTAGACACAACAAGAAGTTACCTCTTGGCAAACCCCATTTCCTCTGAGGAAATGAGAGATGTCTACTAGGCAGTAGGCTCTGGATAAAATAAGAGGCTTTACGGTAAGTGCACCACTTTCCCTAACCTGGAAAAAGCTGCAGGCTGTGGGGAAGCACAAAAAGCAAAAAGGGGGGAGAGTTGGCTGCATCTGCTGCTGCCCGAAGTGGGGGGGGCACGCTTTCTTCTGTATTTTCCACTGGCATGACAGGCAAGTACCTCACCCATGAGAAAATGGTTGTTTTCAATGATAAAACTCACAGCAAATCTAAAAGACAATGGGAACCTTTATTTTGATTATTTTCAATGTATTGACATTGTCCTTTTATGTAGACTTAACTGTAAAACACTCGAGATACTGCATAGAAAATACACGTAAGGAAAAAAAACATATATACATTTTCATAAAAATAGAATACATCTTGGCAAAATTACCTGTGTACAGTGTATGGACATTATTGAACCAAACTTACATCATCTTTGGAGAAAAATGTTCCATTTGCAAAGAAAACCCCAAACATTTTTAGCTAAGTTGAGAGTACTGGAATGCATACCGTTTTGTGCTAAATAAATGGCTATACCAGAACGTGAGAGTATAAAAGATGTAGTAGTTATAAAATACCTGCTGTGTAGTGTAGAAGTAGCCATGTTGTTTTTTCTTCCAAAAAACAGTGACATCCCTAAACTTGCATGGAAATCAAATGTACCAGTTCCAAATTCTACTGTAGATTCTTTAGCTGAAACCAAACTTTAATATAATTTCTTTTCAGCCTTTGTAACCATTAGGTACAGTGGTATTTGGTTATTTTGAGCACATGACATAGTATATTACAGCCCTAATTCTATCAAGTATTTGTTAAGAGAAAAAAAAATCTAATAGATATAAAAATGTAAAACACTTAGCAACCTTTAAAATATGTAGACATTATGGTGGTTTCTTTTTTTTTTCTCTTTTCTTCTGGTTAGGCTTTTTCTTAGTTGCTTTCAACCGAGGCTGCTCCTTGCTTACTGTTTTGCCCACATACTTCTGCTCATACCAGTCTTTCTGCTGGTTTTCAGAAAAAAACATGGAACATGACTACTCCAGTGTAATAAATAAAGCAAGTGGTAACAGGTCCTCAGAGCCATGGATCTTCCTCTCAGATTGCAGCAATGGGACTGAATGGGCAGCCTCGGGGAAGGACGGAAAAAGAAAAGAGCATAGCACCACTCTGAAGTGACATGGGTCACGACGGTTTGGCAGGCAGTAGAGTCAGTCTGGAAGTGGGAATACCCACCGGCATTTACAAACATGGTTAAAATACTGTGATTACTGTCGGGTAGTTTGGGTGTTTAATAGGGGTAGGCCGACACGGCTATATAAACAATGAAAGTTGTCTGATACTCGATATTTCCACTGATGCTGTAGGATAAGGCTCTGACTCCCATGCGGTACGTCTTGGGCTCCCGCAGCGCTCGCGTGGTGAACACAACTCCTTTCAAGTTCTCATCTCTCAGGGCAAATGGGATGGCCGGGTCCTCATCTGCCATTAGGAAAGTCGTCCTTGGGTGCACGACTTGATCGTGAGTGTAGGCGACCAGGCGGATTAAATCCTGACCGGCTGCTATGCCGAAGGGGAGGGAAAGGAGCTTGTATTCCAGGGCGTAGGTACTCAGGTCACACTCCAGGTCATTGGCCGGGCAGCTTTTGAGGCAGAACCTAGGAATGAGCCCACAGAGAAGATGAAATAGGAAAACAGTAAGAGGTGAGTGCCAGCCCAGCTTGCGTGTGCCCACTGCTTTCTGGTTCTGCTGCAGGCAAAACATGGAAAGTCACCGCTCGAGAAACCAATGATCATCCTGAGTGTTTGTTAACACTTTACCTTTTGCTGTACTGGTGCCAGGCAAACTTAGATAAAGTTTCTGGTGACAAACATGGATTAAGGATCCGAGCTTGGGGTGTGTGATAAAGGGGACAGAAACAAAACGTACCCAGAAAGAGGCTCCCGCTGGTAATTTGGTGGACAGGGTGTGTCTATGCACTGGTAGCTTCCTCTCATGTTGAAACACATCTGATTTGATCCACAGTTAATGTTCTGCTCCAGGCACTCATCAATATCTGAACGTAAAAAACCATGTAAATAATCAGCTGCTGTTTCTTAGGTGAGTTTAAGAGTTACAAACTAGCCAGGCCAGTAAAGGCTGAGCAGGCTGCAGCGTCCCTCTGGACAGGGCAAAATCTTTGAGGCTTCTGCCCTGCTCCAGTTTGAGATGCTGGAGTCCCTAGTTCTAATAATGTGCATTTATCATTGTTTGGCGTTTGGCATTGTTTGGCAGGATGGCACATTGTGCAAGAGCTGCCCCACAGCCATGATTCATTGTCTTGTCAATAGAGACTAATTAGGTAATTTTTAATTTATTTTTTTTGTGTCAGAAAATCTGACACTACTGGCTTTTTTGACAGAGGTGGACTAAGGACTGTGTTGGATTTGACCCTGCTGTTTACTGGCCTGGAGTTAGATGTGTAAGGTAAGGTCACAGGAGGAAACTTGAGAGAATAATAAGCTGCAATTGTCTAATTTGATGTTGTTTTAAGAAGCATTAAAATGTGAAATACAAAAACTACTAAAATTTGAAATTTTGAATACTGAACCTCATGAAGCAAATTAAAAAGAGGTGGCTTATACATGTGCCAAATACGATGTGTATCTTGTTTATTTACAAATCTCTTTCTGAACACTCAGAGATCTCTGTACCTTGACAGGTTTTGCCGTTGGGCATAAGGCGATAGCCGGTCGGACAAGCACACTGGTAACTGCCCAGCGTGTTCCTGCACTCGTGCTGGCAGGTATCTCTGGTTTCACATTCATCAAGATCTGTGGAGAAGAAACAGGATTATTTGAACCTGGAATTGAAGTGAGGTTATTTTTTGTCCTATTTATATATAAGAGTATGGACAGAGTTGGCGGAAGTTGTCTGGATCTCGTTCTCGCATGGGATTGAATGGGTAAGACTGGCAAGTGCTTTCACACCTTACCTTCATAACTTTTTAATAGTGAAGTCAGCTTTGAGGGGATCATCACCTCTTTTGATGGCAGCCATAGCTAATACATATTCTAGCTGAAGAGACCAGTTCTGGGAAGAAAGCAGGGGGACACGTGCAGCCTGCACATGGCAGTGAGATTATACAAACACAGCCTCGTCCCCAAAGCAAGCTGAGCTGCTGGACCATAACAAGATTTTAGGAAATACCCAGATCAGTTATCTTGCCTGAGGAAGCCTTGAGAGTGGGGATGTAGTTCTTACAGTTAATGCCTCCTCAGGCAAAGCCATTTTCCTTTTCAACCACCCCTCTTCATGCCATGGGAGTGAAGAAAGCTCAGTATCCAGAAACACTATGGAAAAATGCTCCTTTTAACTTTTTTTTTTTTTTTAAATCTCCCTCTCAAATACAGAACTACCAGCTCACTTTATGTAAAATTTTCAAGGCAGACTGGTGTGACTGAGACACAGATCATAGAATTTCTTTTGAGACATCTGCCTAATTCAGGAGAGCACTAGAGGCCCTGCTCATGTTAGCCTTATGCAAGATTTGCACGATTAAACCAGCCTTTGTTTCCCTTCTCTTCACCTGGTTTACAGGGGTTGCATTAGATAAGAATGCAAACACAGAAGAAAGGCAGATGTGACAAAAACTTAGAGTATGCTGTTACCAAATCCTGACGGATGGCTGTTGAAAGAATTTTCTTTAAGGGAATCATCATTTGGGTGTATGGTTCATATTAGTATTTTTTTAAATACTTCCCAGTGAAAGGGAAGTACAAGAATATTAACTAATTCAAGCCGAGGTGAAGATTCTATATTTTAGCTTAACTCTTTGATCAGCAGTAACTGTATTTCAATTGAACTGCTCTATCCATAACAAACTGTGACTACCAAAGTATCTTTATAATGTAAATAAAATGTCCCACTTGTATAATTTTTATTAATAAAATTATATTCATATTTTTAAACATTATATATTGCTAGATAGTTGTAGCAATAATTCTGGTTCCTAGAATCTAGTCAAGCTAAATGCTTGATGGTTAGAGGTGCCAAACACCTTTGTTCCCTGTTGGTCTTCAAGCATGTTTGACTTTACACCTCTTAGAAAAATAAAAGAAAAATGAGGGCAGAGTTTGCCGGTTCCCGTAACTACATGGCTCTCCTCATCACAGAAAAAAAAGCAGCAGTGCAGTCATTGTCACAACATATGACAAAACCCCTGTTTGCTTACTTACAAGCAGTGAATTACATTACAACTCGCTCTATATCATGACTACTTTTTAATTTAAAAGATAATTTACAAGTAATTTAAAAGCTTCTGCTTATATTGCCCATATGGCAGCAACTAACAGTCCTGGAGCAGTGCTGGCACCAGCCCTAGTGTGCTCAGTTCTAAAAATCTTCATTCCAAACCTTTTTCCGCAGGGTTATTACTGCCATCCGTGGGAGTCTGACATTAGCGACATCCCCAGGACCAGACTGGCTCTACTGCTGAAGTGAGAGAAAACTTCACAAAGGTGAGCTACTACAGTCAGAAGAAAGAGTAACAGAGGAAAATCACTTGCAAACACACACTGAGGAGCACAATTAAAACAAGAGGTTACAAGGAGGAAGTCTGAAAACATTTTTGCTACAACATGCTCAGGAGACAAGAACATGCAGAACTCTGAATATTATCGGGGTAATATGAAAAAAACCCCCCACAACTCAGCACCACAAACCATCAGCCCCTGGCACATATGAAACAGTAGCCTAAGAATAAGGACCAAAACAAGAGAATTGTATAGATATGACTGACATTTACCTACACATCTGTCATTTCTTGCCTCATAGCCTTCAGGACAAGTTTCTCTAATGTTCCTTCTAGTCCTGGAGAAAGGTATTCTGCTGTTTCTATACTCTGAGAAGGAGCTGTAGAGATTTGAGGAGTGCCTGTAATACTGTTGCTGTTGATAGTTGTCTCTCACAGGGGAGAATTGAGCATAGTTATAGCTACTGTAATAGGCGCCATAATTTGGCAATCTCTCCAATCCAGCGCAAGATTTCCCATCACCTAATAAGTATTGTCCAGGTGGACAGATACACGTGAAGCTGCCGGGGGTGTTGGTGCATTGAAATGCACAGGGTTTAGGCACTTGTTCACATTCATTAATGTCTGCTCATGTGACATGATCCAGAGCAACAAACCATGTGGAAAGGAGAAAAAAACAAACAAACAACAACACGTAACTATACGTACGTATGTATGGACATATATACTTAGTCTGTGGAACAAACCAAAGACATAAAAGCGAGATCTTGAAGGCAATAAAACCTGTAGAACACAAGGCCAAGTAGGCAGATTATTCTGTCCTGTACAGAAATACACCTTTATTCTTCCTGCAAGGCTGTGTGTGACAGAAGGCTGTGCTCATGCAGGACAAGAACTCTGCCAAAGGTCTTGCCTCGGGCGTTACTGACGGTGAGGTGTGGCTATAAAATGGGGATCCACGTCTGCTGCCTGGCTTTGGCAGCAGCAGGGCTGTGTGTGATAGCCCGAGCCCCAGCTGTTCCTGCTGGTTATCTGAAAACATGTGCTCCCTGTGGAGCCATTTCATTCATTAGTTCAGCCTGGGCTGCCCACTACTTAATTTTTAATATGGCAACAACTAATACAAGTATCAAGTTCATATTGCTTCATTGTGTGCATAAGATGAAAAAACACGCTAGTCATATACATGTAAAAGAATACTGAAACTCCTTATTTCCTTAAGGCTCAACTGTTTTCCAATTGCTGAGTTTAACATTCTGTATCTGCATAAAAAAGCCAACAGGTATGTGCACTAACACCTTTAAAACAACCAGTGTCCTTGGAACAAGTTGTAAATAAGCAATATAAGACTGTCGTACAAATAATTAAAGAAAACGGTGAAAACTCAGGCAGTTAGTTTGGTAGAATCATCCTGTGCAATACAAGGAAAAAGGAAGGCAGGAAGTCACTTGGATTTACACCCTTGGCCATCACTGCCTCATGGGTAAGCCTGAGTCTCCACTGGACTATGTCCATTTGATTGTGAATTGTGCACTGTGAATATTAAGTATTTACAAGAACAGGGTGGAATGACTTTGAAACTAAAATAGGTATATTCTTGTGCATCTTCAGCTTGAAGAATGATATTTAATTTTAAATTCTAGGTAGTCATGTGTGTGTTACATGCAAAAATGCTTTGTAACAGCTTTTTTGTAATGCCCTCCCATCTGACACAGACTGCTGAGATCCCACGCAGTTCACAGAAATCCTGCAATTTACTTCAGTGGGCGTGCGTATATCTATGGGTGTTGTGATGGCAAATGAGCAGCTCGTCCCCACCTAACAGGGAACTGGCACAGAGGACTTCACTCAGGCTAACAGCGGCACAGGTACGAATAAAGTTCAGTTCTTTTCCACTCTGGGGCCTTACTTTTCAACTCCTCCCTGTCCTCTCTGGAGGACAAAGAAAACAAGAAAAACTGTATTAACAAGAAAAACTGTATTTTATTAGCATGTGTGAACTAATATCTTTGATGCATCTACATTTTAAGTCTGATTTTAAGCAGATAAAAATTCGAAGGTGCATATAGGTCATGCTAATTTAAGAGGAAGCTTTCGGTGGTCCTTGGCCAGAAGACAGCTTTAGGGCAGCTGCTAGTGCTTTGTGAAAATCTGCAGTCCTAGACTTTATCCAGCTTATTACTGCTAGAAATTTAAATGGTTTTAATATATGTTAAGGAGTCTGAGATTGATTTTATTTCAGTTGAGAGGCAGCTGGTGGAAGTAATGTCTTGGTCTACAGCCAAACAGTTTCTTGCTGCAATTTAATCTCTTTTAAAAACCCCAACACATTCCTTCCTGGCTTTTTGTAGGCCAAAACCTTAGGTTGTTTAAAAATAAAAAAAACCATAATCCTCTTCTCCAAAGCCAGCTGTTTATCACTTCTGACAGCTAATCTTGAAGAAGTCCTCGTGGAGGAATGCCTCTCTGATATAATACGAGAGCGACTGAACCCACCTTCACTTAGCGCTATAGGCAAACATAAATAAATCATTATTATCAGGGTGGATCAGCCATTATATTCTACATAAATGTGAAAAGGGTGAATCTAAACAATCCTAGTGTCATCCTCAGGTTTGCTAAATGCAAGGGAAGTGCTTTATGCACTTGCAGTAACATCATACATTAAAGTCTAATGTGGATAGTGAGAGAGCCTTCAAATGCTCCGTGTGTGTGCGTAGGAGAAAGCTCTGCGTGTTTTCACGCCAAAATGTTCTACGTCGATAGCAGAGGGGAGTAACGACAAGGTCAGCATTCCAGGAATCAACAGGAATCCTCCTGCCCTGCTGTGATCCACCCAACCCAGACCGGGCAGCGTGGAGCGCCCTGTACCTACCCACCCTGCCTGTTGGGGGACACTCGGCGCAGCTCTCCCCCCCCGCCACTCGCTCGCAGAGGCAAGTGCTGGCCGTACCGTGCCCTTCCCTTTGGGTGTTCTCTTTTAGGGGAATCCACGTCACTCCCTGTTTGACTGCTTTCAGGTGTGAATCAGCGCGTTGCAGGGTACAGCCAGGCACGTTGCACTGGCCGGTCAATCAACAAATCTGACCCGATTTTTAGAAATGAATCCACTTACGGAGTGGCTGCTTGCCACCTCCATCCACCAGTGCTCTGAGACTCCATATGCTCTCTTTTCAGAGTATGGACCTATAACAATCTCTGTTTGGAATTGTTTAGTTTTGACTGTTTTGAATGGGAGACTTTGTGCCAAAGTTCAAAATTACCCATCTAAAACAAATCTGTCTATATAGCATAGTCTTCAAATTGGATAGCATTGCTGGATACATTACGGCAAAAAGCCCAGCCTAAATCAGCAGCAGAAAACATGGTACTAATGCAGCACGACAGCTTACCCACACAAGGTCTTCCAACTCCCTGGGACCGATATCCTCGTGGACACACACAGCGGTAACTTCCTCGTGTGTTCTCACAAATCTGGTTATAGCGGCACTGGTGGGTTCCATCCTGGCATTCATCAACATCTGCAGAGAACAAGGCAAGGGAAAGTAGTTAGATTTTTTTTTAATCACAATTTCTTACAGCTTTCAACTTGTTAATCTTGACGGATTGGACTTAGGCCACAAATGAATTTGGATCTCTAAGTAGATGTGGCCTCTGAACATAAACTTTTCTTACCTGGTGCCAGGATTAGGCACTGCTCTAAAACAGTTTGTGTTACAAATCACAGTCTGTGTTTCATAATCTGAAAGCAGATTTTGAGCAGATACACAGATAAATATTTCAACTGTATTGCATTTATACATGCTTTTTCTGTTAATTGTCAAAACTTGTAACTGAGGTTTCTAATGTGTTTCAGCTGCTGTCCAAAAAGACGTGATCCAGCTTCCTGCCATATCCCACTAGAAAAGAAGATTGCGTAGTATACGTTGTATCAGTTACGTTTTAAAGCATGCCTGATGAGCAGCAAGGGCCTGTGATGTTGATCTGGAACTCCTGCGACAAACCCTTAAAGCATTCACACATGGGGCAAAACATTTCAGTGAACAAACAATTTGTAGAATTCAGGGTGACAATGCAGAAAAAGAAAAGATGCTGAGGAAAACCTTAATATTCCTTCTTAACAGCAATGGAGAACCAAGTGGCAAGGATAGATCTGCTTTTTTAATACCAATTACAAAAAGTTAAATACATAAGTTCCCAAAAAGGAAAAAAGGTGATGCCTTAGCATGTGCAATTCTTAACTGGTGATGTCCTACTTCCAAGATTAATTTTTTTAAAAAACTAATTTAATTGTTGTCCCTGTGCTTACCATCATCATACAGTCCATAAACACTTCTACTCACCAATGCATGTTCCATTTTCAGCTTTGGTCATTCCATTGGGACACAGATCGATGCACTTATAACCACCACGGGTGTTTTTGCAAAGTTGATCAGGCCTGCATACGTTCTGCCTGCACTCATTTACATCTTATTAAAAAAAACCAACAAACACAAAAACCAAAGAATGGAAATAAACTCACTTCCTTATGTTCAGTTCCTAAAGAGCAGAATAATTCAGCTGTAATTATACCATGTACATGCATGTGAATGCATCTCATGCACATTTATCAGTCAGCCCAATTCCCGCTTCCTCTGCCTTTCAGTACAAATTCAAAAATATGTAACAACTCTCTCATCTGTGTGGGATTTTCATTCATAAAGATTTCTGGTAACAAACGTAGCAACAAGTAAGTGTTGACCTATGCCCACAGGAAAGGGAATGAACACTGAAAAATCCATTCATACCGATGCATTTTCTGCCCTTTAGCTGGTATCCTGGATCACAACCACAGTGGAAGCTTCCTAAAGTGTTGAAGCAACGCTGGTGACAGGGGTTGGACTCCTGACACTCATTAACATCTGTTAAAAGACACAAATCCTTGATAGCATAAGCTGTGACCTGCCTTGGGGTCCTTTACCTGAGCAATGTTTTGGTTGAGTCCACATTCTGGACTCTGCTTTGGCCTGTGGTCATTACACTACTGGAGAAGCATTTAATCCTCTCGCCTCTTTGTAAAGGAAAATGCACGTGGGACACAAAAAGCAAGAATGTTAAGTTATTCCCTAATAGGATTTTAAGTTGATTTCTAAAGATGAAAAAAGCAGAAGACTTAAAAAACCTCAAGCAACCCAAAACAAAATAGCCCAAAAAAAACCAACCTACAAAACCCCCCAAGTCCAAACCCCCACAACCTTAATAATGAAAATTCATAGACAAGGTATTTGGAAATGCAGCTTTTCAAAAAGTTACTTTCAATTGTGTGAAATGGAGCATTTTTCACTTTACGAAAGCTAACACCAAACCCCAAAGTCCTCTCCCTACCTTGGCAGCTAAATCCATCAGCTGTCCTCCTGAAGCCATTCCCACAGCGAACCACGCAGCGGTACGAGCCGATGGTGTTCTCGCAGTCCTGACCAGCGTGGCAGCTGTGCCCACCTAATGCACACTCGTCGATATCTGCCATGAAAAGCAAGCTGTAACCCTCACTGTGTCAAAATGAAGCACACGTTAAGCAGCATCTTGAACATGATCTGCTGTGAAATACTTGACTGCAAGTACATTCAGGTACGAAATAATTCGAATACCACCAACAAATTATATTCGAGAAAATGGCCCAGCCCAAACAGAACATTTCCCTGTTTTAAGTGTTGATTTAAGTGCCATGGGGCTTCTTGTATCCGGCCTGTCTGCAGCAACACTTCTCTTACCCTGACATGTTCTTCCACCCGCAGAGATGGTGAGGCCTTGCGGACAAGAGCAGTAGTAAGATCCCATGGTGTTATGACAGGTGTGGGAACAAGGATTCCGCACAGTGCACTCATCTTCATCTGGAACAAGGAAACATTTGAAAAACCAGTGAGACTTTGAAAGATGTGACAGGTAACTCCATCAAACCAGATGGTTTGATGTCTGGTAGAGCCCACAGGGCAAAACTAAATCTTGTTTCTTGAATATATTCCTTAATTTATGAGCTTTTGAGGGGCGATAAAGTAAGCCCACAAAATTATATCAGATGAATGATCTTTTATCAATGGTAACTTAACTTACTTACACTTTTTGGAGAACACATTGCATGCTTTGACACCCTAGGGTGTCCAGAGAAGTTGTGCATGGGCCAGGTTGGATGGTGCTTTGCGCAACCTTGTCTAGTGGGAGGTGCCCCTGCCCATGACACAGAGTGGGAACTAGATGATCTTTAAAGGTCCCCTCCAACCCAAACTGCTGTGAGTCTGTGATTCCACACCACCCTCGTCACATCAGTACCTGAACAGTAAGGCCCCGTCCAGTCCAAACCAAACCCAGCAGGGCACTGGTTGCTACGATCCCCTGGTATGGTAAAAGAAGCACGTGTTACTTGTGAATGAAAATAAGCTCATTTTATTGCTTTTTAAAAAAACTCTTTAAGAATTGCAGCCCAGCTATTTAGAAAAGATTTATTATACTTGGACACTAAAATAAAAACTTTGAAAATCCAGACTTAAGTATTTTTTCTACTGGGCACTAAAAGTCAGCAGTACTTGGGTTTTGCTGGTTTGAAAAACTTTAAGCAGGTGGGGGGGTTCCCCTCAAAGTCATTGCCAGTTTCATCCCAGCCTAATACATCCTTTGAAGTTCCTCCATAAAGTTTTTGTTATTAAAAGAATAAAGACCATTCAGTTTCACTTCAGGTAAAAGGAAGGAAATAATCCCAAACCAAACAAATCACCATGTCATAAATTGTGGGAAGTCACCATGGAAGAACACAAGTGCGTACTATGACTGTAATGGAAAACTCTGGTAGAGACTGCTGAGAGACCACATGTGTTTTGCTGATGGAAAATTGATAATATAGATGAATTTTTTTTTAAAGCAATATACTGATTGTTGGAGGAAATAAATGCAAATTCCAAAAAGGCTTGGCCAGATTTATGCACAGACATAACTTCATCTGGAGACTTCCTTTCATCAGACCTTTTTTTAAAATGGAAAAAACGCAACTTTATTTGTTTTTCAAATTGCACCATGAGTTCATTATCTGGTAAGCAGAAAAATAATCGGTTTACACTTCATATAGACTGTTGTTATTGAAAAGAAGGATGGAAGTGGGAAATCCCACTGTTTCATTCACTTTCAAGCCTGAGTTATTTCATTTGAAACATGATGTTAAGACTTGCTGGATACAAAAAAGCCAAGCACTATTAGAAGTTGACAGGCCATTCTGCTAACCATTGTAGTGCTGACTTTTGAATGTGCTTCCACCCCACTACTACCTTACTTACATTTATGTGGTTTTTGCTGTGAGAAGAAAATAAACAATCCTTTCTCTTAATAGCTATGCAAAACCAAACCTAGACATAAACCCTCACCAACACTGGATCCCACCCAAAAGTGATGGCAATTTCATTTTAGAGAATGAAAGATACACATGAGGAACTGGAGAAATATTTTAGGTTGACCATCTGAAGGCACTGGTGATGCTGTCAGCAGTGTCAGCAAATGCAGACGTACATCACCGACGAGAACTACACATGAAGAGTAAGTGCAAACTGCAGCAGCTTTTAATACTAGTCCATGGGTATATTAGGAAGACATGTAGGTCCCAGAATCTACAGTAAAGTTACCCAAGCTGCACGGTATTTCATCTCTCAGGGCCGTAACCAGCTGTTGAGAATACAGGAAACGAATTCCAGGAAGACTTTTCAGTGATTTTTTTTTGCTTCTGTTTTTCTTTGGGAAGGATGAGAACAATACCTTTTGCAATGGACGCCTGGATTTTAAAAGCCACGGTTTCTTCCAGCGGGTTGTACTCCGTCACAACAGAGGAAGCATGGAGGGTTTCCACCAAGAAAGGCATCTTCCCTTTAGTGTGGTCATAGGTGATGGTGTGGTTCCATGTGTAGGGGACGCTCACTCCATCTGCGGTGAAGAGACGAGTGGAATGGGCGTACAGCTGCCCGGGGCCTGTCTGGATGTAGTCTTCCGTGTAATCCTGAAACAGTGAGATTCAGGTGTCGCCTGCTCAGTAGAGCCAGCAGATTTTAAAGTGGTATGAAATGTATTCTGAGAAAGGTGGGGTTTTTCGTAACAGCTGAACAAATCATTTTTCACACAACACATGCTTTTTTGACTCTTATTTTACCTGTTGAATGTTAACAACATCTGGTATATTTCTTTTAAAATATAAACAGGCTGTGGTGCTGTCCTGATGACTGTGCCCACCACATTTCCAAAAAAACCCTGAAAATTATCTTACTATTCAGTAACAAACTTTTGAGGTCTAATTTTTTTTTTCTTTTTGTATTCTAAGTCAGATATAGACGTGTACTAAATAATGAGTAGAGAAAGTCTTCTGCTGAAAAAAAAGTATATATATTGGACATGCTACACATTTCAGAGTATCAAAATATCAAGAAGTTCATGTATATTTATTTTACCATGGGATTAATATACAAAAACATTTCCAGTGGTTAACTATGACTAATTACCACCTTTGTAGAAACAACTTTGAAGAATGTTCTTTCTTTTACTTTAAAACCAAATATCCAGCACCTGGTTTTAAACCAAAATGCTAATACCACATATTGATTTAAGCAAAATGTTTTGCCTGTCTTACACTAAACCAAAAAGAAAGAAAAATGATTCCTTTGGACTCATTATGTGTCAAGAGTACAGGGTCAGCCTGTACTACAAGGCTACCTTACTAGGAGCAGCAGAGACTGTCTCCTAGAAATCCCAGACAGAGCAATTCAGTGGCAAGATGATAACCTTTTGCCACATGATCATGCAAACTGCCCTCTCTAATCATTCCTGAAAAAGTTCAGAGAGAATTCAGAAATTTTGCCATGGTATAGAAGAGCTAGCATCATGCTACAGGAAGCCACGAAGTCAGACAAGTTTAAGATCTTTTATAGATTTTAAAAGACTTTAGTCTTAATTAGTCTTTTGGTTCTATTGGAAGCAAGAGCTGCCTGTGATAGCTTGCCCTGACAGCACATCTCAATGCTACTTTCTAACATCTACAAATCTGGAGTGGCCAACACTACCTTCCTGACGACTTTTTGTTTTCAAAGCGGTCTTAATATCTGTCAGTTAAACCAGGCACAAAATAAGTTACATACAGTAAAAGGTTTGCAGGGCTTTGTGCCTGCCAACTCTGCTTTAATATGGATGAGAGAAGGCGGCTGTATCTGTGAGAGAAGGGGCTGGTATCTCAAGCGGCTTTACCTTCACATTGACATCAGCTACAGACTGGAGCTGCAGCACGTGACCGCTCACGACGACATCCAGCAGCAAGGCTCCGTCAGAATCCAGGCCCCGGGCAATGTGAGTCATTCGCAGAATCTCACCTAGGAGTTTTAAGAGCAAGTCGATTTATAAAACATCACCCATAAAATATCTGAACTTGGATCTCTTGATCAGTTATTTTATACTCATATTTTTATAAGGCGTACCATGCCCATAATAAAAAACATTGTATGTTTCATATTACACCTCTAGAAGCTGTATTTAAGCCTCAGAAAGCCATAGTCGTTCAGAAAATATTGGCGTAAGCACAAGACTCAAAATTCAGCAGCAGTTAAGTGATATTTTTTAAGAAATGCAGTTGTCTGTCAAGCTTATTGGAAACAGAAAGACAGTACAGCCCAGCTAACTAACCAGTCGCAAACTCCACTTGAGTTTCTCTCTTGAAGATGGCATCAGTGAGCGTAAACCCGTTCATTGCTTCTCCAATTTCTTTTGCAGTTGTCCAATAAACTGGGCTGAGTATAGAAACAAGCTTTCTCATCGCTGGACCTGGAAAAAACGCAACATAACATTTGGGAGCTTTTTTGTAACATGAAATCATAAGATCATTTTGGTTAGAAAGGACCTTTAAGCTCACAGTCCCACATCATGTGACCCACATAAGAGTTGAGTAGGAAGACCCAAAATTAGTGTAACCCCAACATTTAAACCAGAAAAAAGTATGTATTAGTATATTCAGAGGAATTGTTTTACAAATACTAAGGTAACAGAAGTAAGTATTGAAGGATCCCTTTCCCTCTCTCTGTCTATAAGAAGTTTAAGTCTCACTGAAGAAACCAATCTACTGAAGTGGTTAAAAGTGACACTGCAAAGAATTCATCCTCATTCAGAAAAAAAGGTGATTAAAAGTAATAAAAAGCCTACCAATGCTCCGAGGTACGTTCGTAATCTTGGCTTGTATTATTCTACTTTCAGAGTCAGGGCTGTCTGTGACTGTGGCATTCAGGAAAGCAATCCCAAATTCAATATTGTTAATATTTCCAATGATGCTGCCTTTGGCATGTGAAGGCCCACCTGTGCAGGGACAGGGAGGGAGGAGTTAAAAAAACCAAAACAACAAAGGCCCATGTGAAAACTCTGCCCTCCAATACTTTGGGGGAGAGAAAAATTCAGAAATACCGTCTAGCATTTTAAGAAGTAATACTTCTGCATATATTGCCACACTATTTGCAAGATTAGAGCTCACAGCTTGCAAATAAGAGGTTTAAGCCCCCAAAAGTTAAATTACTCGGTCAACTGGCCAAGACACAGGAGAGGACCAGTCAAATCAGGCATGCCGCAGGATTTCACCGTATTGTCCCTGTGTGCAGGCTGTAAGTTAACTCACCAGGACATGCTTGGGTGTTACACCTGGATATCTGGGAGGAGTCTCCAGGACAGGGACGCCCACGATTTAACGGGGCTGGACTGCTGCACAGGCGTATCCGGGTCTGCTCTCCTCCTCCACAAGAAGCAGAGCACTGGCTCCATGTTTGCCACTGCCCCCAGTTCCCATCCACTGAAGAAACAACAAATGAAGAAAGTCACTTTTATTTCAGGTGTTTTGGGCTGTATCAGCAGTGCTTTAGTGTCATTCCTTTTTGATGGAACCAATGTGCTAGAGAAAAGAAATGGTTCAAAGGATCACAAAAACACCTTAAGGGGAAGGTGTGAAGACTTCTCCGCCTAGAAACACACCACCTTTAAAATTCTGTTTGTCCATCAGCTGTACTGAAAACAAGGAGGCTGCTCCAGGGGACATTTCCAGTATAAGTGCTGGGGATTTAACCAGAGATGGGTCAAATCCCTCCCTGTGTCATGTAGAAGAGGTACCACTTCATGGCTGAACTGAAAAACACTGCTGCACGTATGCAAACCCATATTGCAAAGCTGTTCATAAAGGACGGCTGTCGGTATTCAGAATCTCCTCTCAGGCTTTAGTAGCTATCACCAGAGAGAACTCCTCTCTCTAGAGCCTGGAGCTCTTTTACTCCTACAAGGAAAATACCTGAGACTGCCTGGGTATACAACTGATGGAAGAGCAGAAAAAAACAAACACAAAATGTAAATATTGCAAATAAAGAACACATGTTCTATCCATCCAAACACTCACACGGGAGGAGGGTGTGCAAAAGGGTGTGCATAGAGAAGAGGTATAATAATAATTTTTTTTTTAATTATGTCATTATTAATAGTAATATAATAGTAATATAATAACTCATTCCTTTCTGGGATGAGTTATAAAAACTCATCCCCTTTCTGGGGATGAGTTATAGAGGACTGTTTAGAAATTTGTGGGTGTTTAGTAAGTCTCTAGTGTTGTGGTTTATCTTCTGTATTGCTGATACTGATCCTGAATGTGTAAGTTCACAGACTGCCCCTTAGTTATGCATTGCCAGTAAATCAATTAAGTGCTTTGATTGTTTTATTAAAAGCATTTGAGCTGAGCATTGTTCCCTGTTCCTGGAATACATGATAACTGTATATATGCTAAAAATTTAAGTAGAATTACGAGGTGTAGGAGAGATTTTCATGTGCTGTTTCCTGTTTTGAATTACTGCACCTGATTTTGGAAAAATCTAACATACAAAGGGGAAAATCCTTGTAAGATGAGTCATTTAAAGACAAAAGTAAGTGTGTATTATTAGGTTGTATGAAATAGTAGGTAATTACAGAAATGTTCTACATTCCTTTCATGATACGAGAATCTCATGTATGTTATGAAGTCTCCCAGGGAAAGCTGTATTTAATGTCTCTGCTAATCTGATCACTCACCAGGGCACAGTTCTGTGCCGCATCTCTGGATCTGCATGTCAGCTCCTGCACATGCCCTTCCACCGCTGGCAGGGTGAGGATTGTCACACGTCCGGTATCGCCTCACCTGGCCTCCGTTGCACGTTCGGCTACAAGTTCCCCAACTACTCCACGGGCTCCAGTTGCCATGAACTGTAAAAATAGGGCCGATTTTAGCTGTTCTCCTCTTAATAACAGATATGTAAAACCAGAAGCTAGGGAAATACTCCTGTTGGAGAGTAACTTTTTCATTTCTTTTCGCAAAATTAAAAACCCAGACAAAGATCTAAGCAAGTCATCTTAGCCAGCATTCATTGATTTCTGAGAGTATAATTAACCAATTCCAGAGCGCTGTCGTTCACAGGAAAGCACGCAGCACACATTAACCCCAAGAGTTGCCCCACTCTGCTGTGAGAGGCAGAGAGATTGACTTCGCAGGACTTTCTGAGTGGACAGTTGTAACTTCAGAGACAGGCGTGCCCGCTGCCAGTCCAGCAGGACCTTCTGGACCAGCTGCTACTGGTTCAGGCTCCTAACAGGTAACATTCAAAATGTCCCTGTCTGACTGAAGAAGAGATACTTTCACTCCTACCAGGCAGACAATTCCACTCACCTGCATTCAGATGCCCTAAACTTTGTGGGACCGCGTGATTTGTGGAGGGCTTCGTTCCTCCCATGCACCCACTCAAACGCAGCACGCGAATAAAAAACACTTACTGGGACAAGGATCGCTGTTGCAAAAATCAGTTTGCATGTCACTTCCTTCGCATTTGTGACCCCCAAACTGCGGGGCTGGGTCGGAGCAGTGGCGCATTCTCTGCCTGCTGCCTCCTCCACAGGACACGGTGCAGGCGCTCCAGCTGCTCCACGGGGCCCACTTGCCGTCCACTGGTGAGAAAGGCAGAGCAAGTGTTGGTCATGGTCTCTGACATTAGAAATAACAAAGTGCATCAGTAGAACTGACTCTAGAATGTTACTGACTCTCTGTAGAACATCTAAGCTACACAGAGATTTCTAGAAGTGAAACTGGAGAAGAGCATGACTTGTCCGCTAAATAACCTGCAAGTCTGACCAGAACCATGGTCAGAGATCACTCATTCCTCAAGCTCACTCTCACATTTTTAGGTACCTGTAAGCAAGTCACACCATATACAAAGCAGTCCCTGAAACTACCATGCTGGGCAGATGGCCAGAACTTGGGCCACCTCAAAGCCCCAGTCCTCACTCATGCATCCTCCTTTGGCAGCAGCTGCACTGTCCGAAGGTGTCACCATCACCACCGCATCCCCACTCCTTCCTAATTAACCTCTGATGTACTGGTTCAGCTGTTTATAGGAGTTATTACTAAATTATCTCATGAGCAAGTTTTAAGTAGTTGGCCAGTAGGATCCTTGATCTCTCAAGCCATGGTGACACAAACTGTTACAGGTACATCTGCGTGTGCGCTTCACCTGGTGGCTGAGAAGAGGCCGATCAACCTCCAGCTGGCTGTGGGCAGCAGCTGCCTCAGAGGCAGCACATCAAGCCAGATCAATCTGCAATATTGAGCCCTCGGCTGGTTGAGTTTGGTGCTGCTCTCCTTGTGTCTGACTCACCGGGGCAGCGTCTCTTGTTGCAAACTTGCATCTGTGCATCGGAGCCTTCACAGTAGGACCCGTCGTGGGAAGGAGGAGGGTTATTGCAGAGCCTCAGCCGTGTCTGAGTGCCCTTCCCGCACGTCTCACTGCAGGGACCCCAAGGCAGCCAAGAACTCCACTCACCATCAACTGCAAAGCCAGCACAGTTATAAAACCATTTAAACTACACAACTGTTTTAAAGTGAGATTACAGCTCCACAGGCAAAAAAAGCTGTGTTAATATCAACAAATGAAATATTCTGGAGAAGCCCTTGAAAAAGCCTTTGCCTCGAGCAACAGCTGAAACGGATCACCAGTTTGCAAAAGAGAGACTAATTCTTTCCTGTCTGTTTTCTGAATATATCACCTCACTACACTCTTGGAACAAAGAGCCAAGCGCTTGACAGACTCTGGTGTTTCCCTAAATTACCTGGCTCTGAGTGTCCTGTGCTGGGCTGAGTGCCCTGTGCTGTCTCAGCCGGGAAGGGGCACGCTGGCCAAAAGCGGGCACGCTGGCCAAAAGCGGGCATGTTACCGGTAAGCGAGAGCCAGGACTGATCTTGTTGCCAAGATCTAGAGAAACGTATCTTAGGCCAACAGAGAAACATTTGGCATCGTGGTGGTAGCAGAGCCAGGGAAAAAGGGAAAAATCAATGTCATGAAAATCATATAGAAGGAAATATGCCAGTGGTGAAAGGTTAGGAATAAACTACAACTTGGTAGTACATCCCACGTTTGCCAAGATAGGAAGGAAACATTAACATTCAGCTAGCTAGGATAAAGACATGGGACTGAAAAGTAAAACAACAGAGGAAAATATATGGATAATGTCTTAATTTATTAACTATCATATTTTACATGGCTTTTTAATAGCTGATGGTTTGTTTGTTTTGTTATTTTAATTGGCTTTGCAGAATAGGTTTAGAATAGAAAGTTTTATTCTGAGGACGAGGGTAACGAGTACACGGGAAATCATCAAAATACAGAATTAACATTTTGTATTGGGGAGGGGGAAGAGAAATTGATTAGAATACTCCTTGCACTTACTTTTGTGACTTCTGTTTCCAAGAACTAGTGCCATTCAATTAAAATACAAGCAATTTTATTTTAAAAAGAAGTAAAAATGGGAGCTTAGTTGTGTTATAATTTAATAATCTGAAACAAGCTGAGAGAATTTGGAGGACAAAAAAGAAAGCTATTGTGCAACTAATTTGAAAGCCCTCTTCTCTTACTGGGGCAAGGCCTGATGTTACACATGACCGAGTCCACGGCACTGCCATCGCAGGGCTTCCCACCATGCTGGGCCGGGGGGTTACTGCATGTTCTGGTTCTGGTCCTGTTGCCTTGTCCACAGCTTTTTGAACACTCTTCCCACAGCCCCCACTCCGACCAGCTGCCGTCCACTAAGAAACAGAGAACACCATGGTTTTAATTAAAAAAAAATAATTTGTGGTATTTATTGAAATTTCCTCTTCCTTTCTGCAGGAGTCACACTGAACTGCATCTTAATAAAATGAATTGATTGTGAGGCTCCGTGGTGATAACGGTTCACCACGAGGGCAGTTAACACAAGGCATGCTAAAAGTATCAATTTGTTAAAAAGAAATACCTGGGCATGGTTTGTTGTGGCAGGGGGGGGCATGGCCCCTCACACCTCCTCCCCCCGTTTGCTGGGAGAGGGTTGTTGCACTGACGGACTCGCTCCTGCATCCCCTGGCCACAAGTTACGCTGCAGGCTCGCCATTCCAGCCAGTTAGAAAATCCACCATGCACTGCAAGGGGGAAAAGACATTGTCTGTAACGTGCTTCTAACTGATAAAGCAAAGTGAAAAATGCACTGCATAGGCCATACTGGACAATCCAGCTCACTTCATGTCTTCGTTACTGCAGAAATACTGTACTCAGTTCAGAGAATACTTCAGCTGTTTTGCAACACATCGCTTATGCTCCTAAATGCTTTTCTTTAGAAGTACAGCTACGATATATGTTCTGAGGAAGGGATCTAATTCAAGATCCTTTCATTACTATTTACGTCTCTCGACCCTTCACGCTCATCTGTCTCACAGCTGGGTAAGCGTAGCAGAAACAACAAAGTGACACGAAGCAGAACCCCACTGATGAGCGGCACAGAGTCAAGTTGGAGGCCTGTGGCCAGTGGTGTTCCCCGGGGATCAGTACTGGGTCCAGTTTTGTTCAGTATCTTCATCAATGACCTGGATGAGGGGATAGAGTGCACCCTCAGCAAATTCACTGATGATACGAAACTAGGAGGGGTGGCTGACACCCAGGCAGGCTGTGCTGCCATCCAATGAGATCTGGACAGGCTGGAGAGCTGGGCAAAGAGGAACCTCATGAAGTTCAGTAAGGACAAGTGTAGAGTCCTGCATCTGGGGAGGACACATTAGGGGCTGCTCTGCTGGAAAGCAGTCCTGTGGAGAAAACCTTGGAGTCCTAGTGGACAGTGAGTTGTCCATGGGATAGCAACGTGCCCTTGCGGCCAAGAGGGCCAATGGGATCCTGGGGTGCAATAAGGAAAGTGTGTCCAGCAGGTCTAGGGAGGTTTTCCTTCCTCTCTACTCTGCCCTGGTGAGACCACACCTGGAATACTGTGTCCAGTTTGGGGCTCCCCAATTCAAGGGAGAGAGGGACCTACTGGAGAGAGTCCAACAGAGAGCTACGAGGATGATTAAGGGACTTGAACATCTGTCCTGTGAAGAGAGACTGAGAGAACTTGAAAGGAGACAGCTGAGAGGGGACCTTATTAATGTGTATGAATACCTGAGGGGTGGGTGTCAAGAGAAGGAGGCCGGTCTCTTTTCTGTGGTGTCCTGTAATAGGACAAGGAATAATGGATATAAGCTGGAACACAGGAAGTTCTAGCTCAACATGAGGAGAGACTTTACAGGCTGCCCAGAGAGGTTGTGGAGTCTCCTTCTCTGGAGACTTTGAAAACCTGCCTGGACGTGTTCCTGTGTGGCTGCCCTAGGGATCCTGCTCTGACAGGGAGGTTAGACTGAAATATCTTATCCTTATGTGGATAAAATATTGATCACATTTATTTACAATTAATGCCAGAATCTACCAGTTTCACAGCCATTATCATATACTTTGTTCACCTACCCTGGACAGTCAGCGGTACTCTAACAAGAACAGATCCCATTAGATTCCTCGCAACACACTCATACTCAGATGTATCTTCCTTCCGCGCTGCAACAATCTGCAAGGAGCCGTTAGAGAGGACAGTCACCCTCTCATCGCTCACAACTGGGTGACCTTGGCGGGACCATCCAATGGCTGGAGGAGGCTCTCCGTTGGCCTGGCAGTTCAGCATTGCTGTGGCACCAGCTTCGATAACTGTCTCTACAGGTTCAACAGTAATGACCGGAGGACCTGAAAGGAGAGGTTTCTTTAGGTGATAGAATCATAGAATCAGTGACATTTTTTTTCCTTGTACAGAATATTAAAGGGCACAAAATGAGGGCACAAAAATCCTAAGTCGAGTTACTTTGACTAAAATTATTGTTATCTTCCACTGTCAAAACATATGCAAGATAAAATGACAAGGATAGGCTATTTTTAATGAAGCAACTTAAGGACTAAAACTGGGATTGAGGCCTGACTGGATGAGCACACAGTCTTCTTTATTGATAAAATGTGTTGCTTTTCATAAAACCTGGAGGAAGATGCTATTAATCATGTCCAGAGGCAACTGAGACATAAGTAACAGATCCTTACTGCTTGAGGCTATAATAGAAAAAGGATGTTCATAAATTCTGCCACAAGTGACAAACTAATTTTAAAATATATTTCTGCCAAAATTGAAATACTGACAGTGAAAGCAGGAATTCATCTCATGTGACTTTCTTCATTTAAACTTAAGAGTCTAGTTTAACAGACATCCTCTCCAGCCAGCTAAGAGAAACGGGCCCTTTCAAAAGGTAGACTCACTCCATTCTAAGTTGGTTTCTAGGAGGAGGCTGAACTACTTCGCCATATCGATTTCTTCTTTGTCTTCAATCACTAGCTTAGACTAGACTTAAATATCAATGATGAAAGATGAGATGAATCTTAACCTACAGAGCAGTGCCCAACCTCCAAACCTTCCACAGGAGCTGCATACACCTATCTAAAGGTAGGTTATCGCTCCAATCTAGTAGCATTGAACTCGTCACTTTGAGCCTTACTCTGAAGTGTTAGCGTCAGGCTGCGTTCCACCACACCAGCATCATTGGTGGCCACGCACTTGTAGTCACCAGCATCTTCATTCTAAAGAAACAAAAATCAAATAGTCATATAAGCCATCAAATGCTTAATGGGGGTTTCGGTTTACGGTGCACCTCCCAGAGGTGAATTTTCCGCAACACAACGTGGGGCTGAAGAGGTACCCCGTTAGATCCTAGAGTATCCCAGCATTTTCCTTTTATTAACATCAAGCTGATATTGTGAATTATTTTTTACTGCTATTATTCCATTTGTTATTTCCTTCAATTCTTAAATTCTGAGGATCAATTTTTTTTTTTTTCATTTAAATGAGCTCAAGGAACATGCTGCTTTTACCCTCATTTCAAAATAGGGGCATTGGTTTATAGGGATAAAATCGGTCTTGCCATTCTTACTAGGATGCTAAGAGGTTTGTGCATGGGCAACATGACTCCTTTTCATCTGACCTGACTGGGCAGAACCCAGGCTTTTTTCAGGTCAAAAGTAAAAGTCCCATTTAATTAGGCACTGCCAGGATTTTGCATGACAATGATGAGTATGAGATTCAGTCCTGACAATAAAGAGAACTATAGCATCCCTCTTGGGTTTTTTTGTCACAATAATTTGCATCTCATTCTAGGCTGAATTAAACCAATATTCGTGAAAGGTAAAAGCACAAGTGGATTGACTGTCTAGCCTCACTCTTTGAAACAATACGATCTGGAATACCTCTTTTGATCAAGTACAGGGGCAGAAACACGTCGTAACAGACCAACGACTCACTACAGTGCCGTAGATCGCAAGAGAACCGTTGTGAAGCTGTCGGATCCTGTTGCTAGTTGGAACGCCAACTCCTTTTTTGCTCCACTGGATGGTTGGAGGTGGATCTCCTCTGACTTCGCAATTCAACATAGCGTTGCCACCCAAGGGCTCAATGCGGCTGGAGTGGTAATCGCCTTTGAAGACTGGAGGCTCTGAAAAAACACGTAATGGCAGAGAAATAGCAGAGTCAAAATAAAATGCCCTTAATGGAGTAGTTAGTAGGGAATTGTTCATCTCTGACTTTCTGAAGTGTGAATTTCAACCTGTTTTGATTTTTCCCATTCAGCCATACACAAGGTATCAAATGCTTGGGGTAACGGTTTTAAATTGAAATAGAGTAGATTCAGATTAGCCATTAGGAAGAAGTTCTTTACTATGAGGGTGGTGAGACACCGGCACAGGTTGCCTAGAGAAGCTGTGGATGCCTCATCCCTGGAAGTGTCCAAGGTTACGTAGGGCGGGGCTTTGAGCAACCTGGTCTGGTGGGAGGTGTCTCTGCCCATGGTAGGGGGTTGGAACAAGATGGTCTTTAAAGTCCCTTCCAACCCAAACCTTTCTGTGATTCTACGCTATCAAAACAGATAGCTGCATGAAATCGTCCAACAGTGACCACAACTGTGTTATTTTACATACCTTTGACATACACAAAGCCAATAGCTTTGATTGAGCCAACCGTGTTTTCTGCTGTGCACACATAGGTGCCGGAGTCCTCTTTAGATACCCTTTCGATAACAAGTTCGCTCTGTCCATTTACATCATCGTACTGTGCTGAAGGGAGAACACACAGCAAAGGGTTACCTCATTGATCTCAAACACGTCCATCACAGTGCCTGGGATGTCACAAGACTGAATTATGGTGCTGTTTAGCAACACAGCTCAATGGCACTGTGCCAGGGAAGTCACTGCCATGACATTTGCCCCCATGCATGTATTATCTTAAGTTCTTGCTCAGTTTCGAGCTTTGTGCATCTGCATTCCGTGAACCGCTGAGGTTTTCTTCATATTTATGATAAATAGCATTAGTTGCTGGATGCTGAGTAAACATCATTACATACTGAATGCTTTTAATGTGTTACAGATGAGAAATTGTTTTTTAATTATTTTCCTTGCAGCTTTGCCTCAGAAGCAATTTAATTACATGATTGCCTCATACTGAAGATATTTCTCACACAATCATCGCCTAACAAGCTTACTCCCTCTAAATGTTTTTTTTTCTTCCTTACCGTAACCCAACTGCAATACTGTGTGTGGGAAACCAACTCCGGGAGCAGAACAGCCAGTAAGACCCAGTGTTACCCACCTGGAATGATGTTATTGTTAAAGGTCCATGTTATTTTGGGTACGGGTACCCCAGTTGCTTTGCAAGTTAATCTGAGCTGTTCCCCTTTAGTCAAAGCGATATCTCCAGGCAGCTCAGTAAAAGCTGGAAGCATGTGAACTATCAGGGTGATGGTGTGTGTGTCTTCTCCAGCAGCGTTGTTAGCAACACAGGTGTAACTGCCAGCATCATCGGGCTGAAAAAAAGCATGTTTGGGAAATTTCAGCTGTGCTAGATCCTATGCAACACTATTACTTGTAACAAGATGGTCTCAGAAGGTTTGGAACAAGCATTCAGCAGAAACGCTCGTTGGAACTCTTTCACTTCTTCTAAATTCAAAAGATGACCTACACTTCTTTTTGCCCTTCCTGAGAATTTATTACTACGAATACTTTATAGATTTTATTCCTTAGTGGAAAATAAAATGTTTATAAAGATTTTGGAACATTAAGAAAACAAAATAAACAGTGACTAATCCAGAAATGGGTGAAAACAAGGAGAAGAGGGGTCTTATTACTGCCAAACCTGTCAAGTCACAGCTTTGATTTAGGGAACTTACAGCAACGTTGTCCAAAATGAGGTCTCCATCTGGCAGAGACCGGTATTTTCCTACTTTCTCTGTTAACAGCATATTGTTCTTCTTCCAGTTTATTGTCGGTGGTGGAATTCCCTCAGCCACACAGGACAGGACAGCCTGGGAGTCCTCCGTGACCGTGTACTGTGTATCCGAACTGCGAATCTTGGGTGGAACTGTGAGAAGGTGTATTAAAAAGATCTACCTCTCTATGTTATCCAAGCACTACTGTAAAAGCATGCAACACTGGGCTGAAATCACTGCCTGGATCTTCTTGTCTCCATCAATGACCACCATTAAGCGTGCCAGAGAAACATGCAAAATCCTTGTACTAAGGTATAAACTGAGTTAAGGAAATGTAATGTTCTTCCTAAATTCAAGTAACCAGCTGATACCACAATCCAATTAAACTCACCCAGTAAGCAGCCCAGTTTTCCTGAACTTCTCCCCAGCATCCTCGTTCCTTGCCCTCCCCCTCCGTCGGTTCACATGGCGATAACCTGTGTTATTTCTGTACAGCCACACTTACTGTGCACAGCAAGCTCTGCGCTGGATGTGCTGGACCCTGCCAGGTTTGCCGCTACACACGTGTAACGGCCGGCATCGCTGGGCTGCACAAACACGATCTGCAGCGCTCCGGTGCTAAGAATTCGTTTGCTCATGGACTCGGTTATCGGCTGTCCGTCTTTGTGCCAGCTGATCTCCGGCCCAGGGTAGCCTTCAGCCTCACACTGCAGAGTGACAGATTGATCGACAGGAACAACATATTCCTTGAGGTGGGACTTGATAACAGGAGGAACTGAAAAAGAGTTCAGAGTTAAGTTCTTAGTGAAAGTAACCCTAAAAGCATATTTTGATCTTAAAGTAGACAGAAGAGAATCATAGAATTGTTGGGTTGGAAGGGACCTTTAAAGTCCATCTAGGCCAACCTCCTGCAGTGAGCAGGGACATCTTTAACTACATCAGGTTGCTCAGAGCCCCATCAAGCCTGACCTTGAACGCATCCAGGAATGGGGCCTCCATCACCTTGCTGGGCAACCTGTTCCAGTGTCTCACCACCCTCATAGTAAAGAGCTTCAAAATGTCTAATCTAAACCTATTCTGCTCTAGTTTAAAACCATCGCCCCTCATCCTATCACTGCACACCCTTGTAAACAGAATAAACCTCCGGGCCTCTATTCAGCATCACATCCAATAGGAAAGCATTAGGTCCATGTCTATTGCTCAGAATCGCGTTTTAACTAATAGAAAGCACACACAAATTTCTTGTCTGTGCATCACTACAAGAGTTTAAAAGATGATTTACCTTGAACTTTCAGTTTGATCTTGCCCAGGGCAGTGCCAGCTGGATTCTGAGCAACACACATGTATGTGCCAGCATCTTCAACAGCTGATTTTGCAATCTGCAAACTGCCACTTGGAAGGACCATATAGCTGTTGCCTGAAACAAACACAAGCAAGATATGACACTCTTGTTTTTTGTTTTTAAATGAACGAGCTCCTTATATCTAACATTCAGAAAAGAAAATGTAAGTTTCTGAGTTACATCAAGCAGGCTGGAGCCATGGGCTTTAAGAAGATACCTGTTGTGATGACGTTGATGCCCTCCTTTTGCCATGTTATTATGGGTCGGGGTGTGCCCGTCGCTTCACACGGGAGTAGAACGGGATTGTTCACAATGACATCCAGCACCCCTGCCTGAGTTTGGATAACTGGTGGTTCTGTGGAACAAAAGAAAAAGGAAAAAACCATAGATTTAACCTTCAAGGCCAGAAAATACAGAAGATACTAAAACTGCATAACGGGAGAGTCTCAGAGGGCTGAATTAGCAATGGCTGTACTCTGCCATCCTTATGAAGAGCTTAGCGATAGCGCTCTTAAACAGAACACCACACTGAGCATGAGCCTGGGTATAAAAAATACAGCCTTACTTCACGCAGCTTGCCATCACAGGTACATTTTAACCTACCAAAAAGTGAAGAGACAAAAATCTTACAAAAATAAACTAGAGCAGGAAGTACTGGGAGGCTTTGTCTGAGGTATGAGGGAGTCGTAACATGCGGAGGAGTGACTGTGAATAGTCAGTGCAGCCACGAGACAATTAGGCTGAGCAAGACGCTACTTGTGATGGTCCACTCTTGCCTCAGCATTGCAGGATACGCATATATGAAATGAGCAATGCTGACTGACAGAACACAACTTCTCTTCAGCTTCCCCCCTTACCCTGAACGTGAAGGGTGGCATGTCTGTAAGCTGAGCCAGCTGTGTTCCGGGCCACGCAGGTGTAGCGTCCTGTATGCGCGAGCTGAGCAGCCGGTATTTCAACAGCCCCTGCAGCAGAGAGAGAGGGCGTTATGACATACGGCAGCATCCCCTATTTACAGGAAACCTCTCTTATGGTGTCCATCTTAAGAGGTTCTATATATTTATTCTAAGGAATAAATACAGAGAGTTCATTTGGGGGATTGTTTGCATTTATTTAAGATGTGCACAATCACGCCCTTTCACTACTTTTCTGTGGTTGAGCTTGCGTCACACCCAGTACCTGAAGAGAGAATCCTGTAGCCCTCTCCTCTGGGAAGCAACTTTACGCCGTTTTTGGTCCAATGAACCGAGGGGACAGGAACCCCTGTGGTGGTGCAGGGAATTACGACTGGAGACAGCTTTGTTACCAAAAGGTCTGTGGCTTCATCTGCTATGGATGGAGGCACTAAAAAAGGAAGATCACTGTAAAGGTTGCTTGCACATTTTAATTTTTACTCCTTCTTGGAAATAATTTATCTTTCTTAGGAATACCAGAGACTTATGGATATCAGTATCATAAATGAAGGAGACAAAAATCTCATCTCAACATAGGAATGCCCCAGAGAAATTCTAGGTGCCATATGCAGCAACAGCAACATCCCCTTTACCTTGAACAGTGAGCTCAACTGCTCTTCGATCTTCTCCTGCATCATTCGACACAGAGCACTCATAGACAGCAGTGTCATCCACAGTGGGAGAAATGATTACTAAGGAACCCGAAGACAGAAGTCTGAACAAAGGAAAGAGAAAAAAGTAAAAGCCATTGAAACACTTCTTCTCAGGTCATCAGACCACTGAATTTGCTGGCTACACAAGATTACACTTAAGCATGGCTAGATGCTTAAAGTGCCAAAATCATCCCGGAAAACTTTAAACCCAGGGTGAAAAGAAAACACCTCTCACCTATACATATTCTGATTCTGGTCAACGCTAAGCAGATGCCCATTCTTTTTCCAGCTAATTGTTGGTCTGGGAATTCCAGTGGTTTCACAAGGCAAAGTGGTCTGCACATTTACAGTAACTGTAATATTTGTATGTCCAGGAGCAATAGTTGGAGGAACTAAGGACAAACAAAGCGTAATTATTCAGAGTAATTACATAAATGTGCCCACACCACCCCTCTCATACCAATATATAGAGAGCTGAACTGCCTGAACACTTGGTTTTTATAAAGAGTAGTGTGACATTAGCAAATTTACTAGATATGTAACATGAGATGTGTCAAGTCTTTCTAGATCTAGTGTATAAGAAATAAATATTTTCTTTTCATGAACATTTGGGTTGTATTCCTAAGGCTGTATATCTCTCTTTTTTTTGTTTTTTTTTGTTTTTTTTGTTATTACCAGAGCAGCCACAAAGGGGCAAAACTTAAAATTGGATCTGAAAGAACAAGACGAATTATGTAACTGGGCTCGAGACTTGTAAAAACACATGCATTTATCTGAACACAAAACTTTTACCAAGAACCTGAAGATCAATTCGTCTGCGCTCAGTGCCAGCTGGATTGGTTGCCATACACACGTATCTCCCCGTGTCAGTAACTTGTGCTGAGTGGATGTGCAGAGATCCATCCTCTAACATGGAATATCTGAAACAAAGGCACATTTATTTTTTTTCTACTATCCATTTTTTTTTTCTACTATCCAGTCAACAGAACCATAAGCTATCTTGTTAGTGCAGAAGGAAAAGATGACTCAGAGGGTAACACCACAAATAGCCTCAACATGTGCTGTCATCCTTTGGACATACAGAATTCTCTTTTATTGCACTGATTCTGATCCCAGCATTTCCATTTTCCAGAGAAATTAGGGACAGTGATTCCACATAAATGATGACAGATCTGCAGAAAATGTCCAAAAGCCCTTTTTTATAGTTTTTAATATTAAAACACTTAATTATTGCTTGTACATTTTCTCTTTCTTTGAAATGTAACTGAATTCTTTAGCATTTGCTCTGTTCTAGAAAATGCCAAACAATTTCCCCTCAAAAACATTCACCATAATAAAAGTTGACACTAGAACGTGTATAGAAAGTTTTATACATCAGGAACTAGAAAGTATACTCAGGTAGCTTTCAGTCTAAATGAAATTGCCTGGCTTCACTCTGAAACTCTGTATATATAAAAAATACAAATATGTTCCATGTTTACTGCTCAGTATCTTTAATATCAAAAGAATTATTATTGCATTTGGTTGTCAAGAGTTTTTTGCCCATCTTAAAATAAAAAGGATAAAACCTTTGGTACCACTCCTTTTCAGCAGAACAATTTATTTGCATTACTGTGTGTATCACCGTATATTCTCCATTTGGGTCTACTCATGAGGATAGTACAAATATTAGGTCTGATCTGTGAAAATGAAACTAACACATCATAGATGTCTAAGTAAGCTTTCCGTAATTACTACATTCTTGAAAAACAATGAAGAAAATACTAATATTTATGCTGACTCCTGGACAATACCTCGTATTGTTTCCAGTGAAAACAGCCCCATCCTTCCTCCACGTAACTCTTGGGCTCGGTACTCCTTCCGCAACACACTCCAGAACTGCAGAAGCATTTACATGCACCGCAGCGGTTGGAGAACTGCTTCGGATCGTAGGAGCCACTGTAAAGGGAAAAATCGCTGACGGGTGGAGAAAAGCAAGACTTAACACTGCAATGACTGAAGCTAAACACGTGGAAATGGATGCAGCAATGGGTACGGAAATCACTGCAAAGACGGAAACAAGTTTCTTACCGTTTTGTGTAGGGCACGGCAATGGCCACGATGCAGTAAGGAATGAAAGAGAAAGTTTGGCTGAAACACGGTGTAAAGATCATTTTTGTAAGTTACTGCAAAGGCTATCATATAGCTAAAATGGCACAAGAACCCAGCGTGTTTAATTTAGCAAAGTAAGGCTGTGGTGATATCTTTGCTTCCTAATTATAAACTAAGGAGAAAAAACGAATTTCAATTGGAGTACTAAGAACAGTCCTTGGTGGGGCACAGTGTAATGCAGGTACGTATGATTGGGTTGTGACCACAACAGAAACAGGAAGAAAGTTTATCATCACCTGAGTGTGAGAATATAATAGTTTCTCATCAGACTAGAGGTGAGAAAATAAATAGGGGTACAACAAAACAAGCCTATAGGAGGACAAGACAAGTATCAAGATGCATAAGGCACTTCAAACCCTTTCTTCCTATCTCCTGCTCACAGGTGTGAAGAAGTAGCCACCGTTTTCAAGTAACTTGCAAAACTGGTGGCCAAGCCAGCTATGAAACCTAGACTCCCCCTCAATGTGCCAGTCAAATACTTTTAGGAATTTTTTTAATTTATCCAAGAGCACTTCTCAGCCTTGGATCTGGGTGTTCATGCTGGACATGTCCTACCCCCATATCAGGACAACTGCTAGATGCGCAGCACTCTCCAGCAGCAGATGCAGAGTGAGCCATGGTGAGTCCCCAACAGGTCCTTTTGCGTGGGGGACACCTGTGGCCTCAGCTGGTGGCACACATGATGTAACGCACGTGGTCCCACAGTTTAGACATAGTCTAAGTGATCAAAACTTGGCTAGAAAGAGACTATTTCATGATTCTTGCCATTATGGACTCCTGCAGAAATACCATGCAAAGATCAAAATGCACAACATTGGATCCACAATTTTACCATGCACTGTCAGCACGAACTCCCTGGTCATTTTTCCTGCGATATTACTCGCCACACATGTATAGCTTGCTGTATCGCTGAGCTCAGCGTTATTGATCTGCAGGTAGCGCCCACTGGAGAGGATTCGGACACGAGGAGTTCCCTAAGGGTAAAGAGAGAGTTTGACAAATTTAACTTCACCATTGCTCTCTTTATGAAGAGAGAACATTCTTTCATTGCAGAGTAATAAAAACCATGAAAGAAGGCCAAAGATAAATGAGGGACTGAATTCACTGTTGGCATAACCTTGTTTACATCCATGAAGATAACAGGATAAACGGAGTTTTAAAAAACTGTCATTGCCTAACCAGTCCCCCTTGAAGCCCTGCCTAGAACTTGTGCCTGAATAAGGCAGCTTTTTAGGGTTACATAGCCTAGACGTTTCTGAGTTTTTACAGAAAGGAGCAATGAATAGCACATGATGAATTTTACTTATTTTTTCAACAATCCAATGCACACTACACTATGTTTCTCTACACTGCTCTTCAAACGTCACAGCCTTGTCCAGGTGGGAGCCCACATAAACTGAGCCTCCTAAGTTTGGTAGCCAGCGTTTCTGACTATGGAGATACCACTCTTCTCAGCTCTAAAATGACTCTACATTTCAAGTCAAAGCTTTTTTACCACAGCCAGTCTGGGTCATACCTGCATGGATGACTGACGGCAATATCAACTACAGGTGTTAAAAAACTGGACTTGGATTTAAAAAAAAAAAAAAAAGGCAGTAGGAAAAGAACTGAAACTCAAACATTTCCAGTATGTTCTACACACACCACAGACAGCTGACATTCCCATCTACTCTTCTGGTTAGGAGATCTGACAAGAGCAACTACAACAGATCAGTGAATCTTCTCCAGTTCCGTACTAGCTCCCTAACGTGCTGGTCTCATCTCAGGCACCAACTCAGCAAGTCTACCAAGGCAGAATAAACAGCGGTGCTGAAGCCTCACAGGTAGAATGAGACTGACCATCACAGCGGGTTACAGACAGTCAGATTTGGGGTAATATCTGCTATTTCCTGTTGAGTACGCTGCTTATGCTATGGTTTCTAAACACAGAAGCAAACAGATGACAAAAAGACAAGTGATGAAGCTATCATTTAATCCTTATGCTCTACTCAAGGTACATCAGAAAACTCATCTTTGAAAAAAACCCACAAATTCAGTAATTCTTTTAGTGCTTAAATAAAGCCAGATTAGGGCAAGATCCTCCTACCTATTTCTTTTCTTAACACTCAACGTGCATTTCCAAAATAAGGGAGTGTAAGGAGTCCATAGAATCATAGAATGGTTAAGGGTGGGAGGGACCTTGAAGATCATCTAGTTCCAAGCCCTCCGCTGGGGGCAGGGACAAAGCTGACAGAGGTCGTATCTTTCTAGAGCTCTGCTACCAAAACCGGTGGTGCTGCAAAATTACATCATTAAGCATACAGAGTTCTAGAGTAGACCTTAAAACCTGTACTGCAGAAGATAACAAAACCAGGAGGAATTATCCTGGAGTGACACTCTCCACTGCAAGGCTGTTTCAGAAAAAAGAGTAACGATTTAAACGGAAATAAAGCTGCAACCTGAGAACCTGATTTTCTCCAATCTTCCCTTGTCACCATGAAATGTCAATTTTTCCAAGAGAACGAGGATGACAGGCCACAGAGTACCCTTCTTTCCACACCCAATGAGAGCTCTTTCCCAGCTGCTTAGTATTAACAGGCTGTTACATTTCCCTGAGGTTGAAAAAGCAACCAGGCATTCAGGAGGACACTAATGTTTCCCTGGTCTCTAGAGTATGCATTTACATAAGCTAAGCTGAAGAATGAGAAGGACAGTAGGGGACAGAATAAACCTAAGTCTGCTACTTAAAATATACATCATAAATTAATGTCTGAATTAAATTTGTAATTAGATTTAGTGCTGGAGGAGAGCTACCTCTAAGAGACTGCAATTCCCTACTCTAGCATAAATCGAAAGGCAGGGGGGTTGGCCATACTATTGTACAACCAAGACGCCTCAACCCTCATATATTGATATGAATTCATGAGGCAAGAAGAAAATTAACATTACAGAAGTTAATTTACAGGTTATCAGCTGAGTATCTCTGTCTATCATAGTGTTCCTCTCCTGCTCTGCCTTCTGGTGAATATTTGTAATAGTGCCTTCTTTTCTTGGTTTACATTTCTTAAATAACGCTTTAAAACACAAGCTTTCCAAGGAAGACTGAGGCAAAAAGTATCCACATACTTAACTTCCAAGTCTTGTTCAACCTTGCAATTTTAAAAAAAATATTACTACCCAATTAAATAATTAATCATTATAAGAAGAGTGTTTCTGTTAAACTTGTTTCTAGCTAGTTTTTGTGCTACATTCCCTAGCACTTAATAAGACATGCCCACCATATTCTTACTTCTTCCACTAATATTTCATTCTTCTAAATTTACGACAGAGAAAGAGTCTGAGGAACTGCATGTCAAAAGCAAAGCAAATAAGCAGAACTTCAGCTGAAGACTAATGATGGACTACAGTTAAGGGAAACACAATTCATGGGCTGAATTTGTTTCCTTTTTCTTAAAGAACAGTTGTAGTAAAATTATCAATTTATTAAGTTCAATTAATAACGGAACTTAAATTTTTCATTTAGAAAGCACCTGGTTTCTGAGTGATGTCAAGGAATAGGATGGGAAGTAAAAAAAAATTCCTTATAAACCATTCTTATCTTGCAAATTGTCTCCCAACCAGCAGAGCCTCAATGCCTTAACATGACACTACATGGAGGTCTGAGTGAAAAAGCTGCATTTGATACCAAAACTGTGGTGATCAGCAACCCATTTTCTTTTTTTTTTCTTTTTTTCTCCAACATAAAGAATTTCAATTCCTTTCTAAACACTACTAGAATAGGAGGATGCATAATATACCCAAAGGAAAGACATAGTGTAGTCTTTTCTCAGCTACCTGTCCTGGGAAGCCATTCAGGAGTATACCGAAGGCTTCTAGCATTGTTCAGAGGATCCAGGAGGAGCAAGGGATCCCCCTAAAGGAAAAAAGAACAAGTAACAGCGGGATGGCTACTTCACATGCTTGCTGGCTTCAGGTAACTCGATTAGGACTAACTGTATTTGGCCTGGGGCTACTCGGTTTCTCTGGAATTCAAGGCACCATAACTTGGACTGCGCTGAAGGGGCAAGTGAGTGGAATAAGAGACCTCAGGCACTGTGTGTAAAACATAAAGGGAGCAAAAGACTAGTACAAATTACGTAACCACTGTACCTCGAAAAGTTCTCCATTTTTAAGCCACGAGATTGTTGGAGGTGGCACAGCATCTGACTTGCATTCCAGTATAACTTGTCTGTTCTGCAACACGGTGAGGTCCTGTGGGCCACTGGTACCAGCAATGTTAGGAGGAACTGTTACAAAAATAAAGAAAAAAAATAAATACCACAGGTATGAGCTACCATTAAAATTAATTTGTTGAAAATTTACCATTTATTTCTTAAGTTTAAAATAAATGCAAAGCTACACTGTCATTAATTAGTTCTACTCCCCAATACTCATGTTAAAATTATCACATTTGTTTAATTGGTGAATCTGTTTCCTAAGCGACAGAAATTAAACTCCACTCTCAGTGAAAGTACCAGCATTTCAGCTAGACAGACCAGAGATCACAAAGTTCTGTAAACGGTTTGCTAATAAACATGGGAGATATAATCTCCAAGAAGAAACCCGGGGATATTGTAGAACTGCAGGTGTCCCATTTATACTTCCTTTACTCACATGTGTTTTATGGAGTCATTTCTAAATACATTTCTTACCTTTTTCCACTGAAAAATTAAGATTATCACAGATACCAGTATACTTCACATTTTTTTTCAGTAAGCACAATAAACTTAGTCCATCTGAATACTGGTATCTATGAACTTCCTAGGTATTCAAAATACAAGAGGTGGAATTGTAACAGAAATCAGCTGCATCAGGTGGAACTTTCCCTTCTAACGGTGTATCATTTTCAGAATAGCTACTCTGATTCAGAAACGTTAATTACGATCATATGGTGCAGTATCACATTCTCAAAACATATTACTTCTTGTTCAGTAACAAGAAACTTGTTAAATGAGATATAGATACATACTGTAGTAGTTTATACTCTAAAGGAGGGGGTTTTTTTCCCTAAATTCAACCTACCATGCACTCTTACTAAATATTCCTTATCGTCATCTCCTGCTGGGCTAGATGCCAAACACGTGTATCGTCCTGTGTCCTCCACCTAGAAATACAGGAACAGCTTCAGCAGAAACCTCAAAATATGGCAACAATGGAGAAAAACTGTGAAATACAAATATGGCAGCACTTGAACACAAACACAGTGGGCAAGGAATGCCTGAAAATAAACTAATGACATTCTTGAAAACTTCTTTATTCAACTCTGGTGGGACAGTACAGAAATGGCTTGGGAGTTGCAGGTCCCCACAAAATCTCTCTGGATAATGTGTCTCCAGCAAGAACCTTTCTCTTTGTGATGCTTTTTGCAAGAAGTAATCAATAAACCTGGAACCGGCTGTAGGCATCCATCTAAACAAGAGTCAGTTTGGGGTACTAAGGAAATTTTTTGTGCATGCATACTCATTAATACCTTTATCTCTTCTCCTTTTTGTAAACTCTTCACTGAAAAGGCAACAAGCGTTTGTTTAAAAAATGAACCAAGGAGCAATCATTCCCAAGCCCTGTCCCACTTCTATTTGGTGAACTTCAGCTCAGCTGAATCCAGCTTTAGTTTACTGGTGCAGGTTTTCAAACTGTTTTTCCCCTGGACTCTCCTTGTCTGAATTAATCTGAAAGTCCTTCTAATTGTCTTTATTTTTTTATTTACTTGCACACAGATAACTGCAAATGCAGCTTTTCTCTGTCATCTATGACTTACACATATAAGAAGCAAATGGGTATTGGAAAATCTGAGCTAACTGAAAGACAATAAAAGATAAGGAGTAACACTAAAGAAGAAAAGCATGAGACAGTAAGAGGAAATGAAGAACAGATTAGAGACACAGACTAAAGCCAGAAATAACCCCTAGCATTCATTGTTCTGCTTTGTAACAAGAAGCACCAATAATAATTACAGAACTCTGAAATTAACTTGAAATAATAATGTTCAAAAGCGCTTGGCCACTCTCAACTCATAATACAAACTGCTTGTTCCATACAGGAAACTCCAAGGCAAGGCTTGAAAAACACATCCTCTAACCACAAATGCAGGTGGATCATTTCACAGAGGCTTTTTAGGACATCTCTTAGGATGGGTCTAACAGCAGGCAGTTCTGTGCATCCCTCTAGGGTTTGCAAAACTGAGCCTACTTTGCAACAAATACTCTACCTGAGCACTGGTTATCTGAAGGACTTCTCTTAGCACATGAACATTGTCATTCTGCAGAAGTGGGCGCCCATCCTTCATCCATGAGATTTTGGGGACTGGAATGCCAGAAGAGATGCAGAGAAGTTCGAGAGGGTTGTTGACGATGACGGAGAGCTCTTCTGGTTCATCTGACCCATTGATGTGAGGCGGCTCTGTGGAAGGAAAAACATCCGAGTTCTTTATTGACTCAGAAAACCTGTTTTGTAAAACACGATACACAGCCTTGTGGTTAGAGTCTGTAGAGTTAGTCTACATTAGTGTTATTTCTGGCTGTTTCAGGAGCTCACCAAGTATCTCACGTAATTTTTGTCTGCCTCTGTCTATTAATGCGTATGAGCTGTAATTATTAGTTGAAGTATTTTCACAATCCCAGCTAAATACATATAATAACATCAAATATATTTATTAGCCCTTCAGCTATGCCTTTAGCTGTGCTATCATTCTGCCAAGATGAGTTTCTACTGACCAAAGTTATTCATTTAAACCAAATTAATTTATAAATCAGTTTAGTGTTAATCATGGCATATTCCAGTACTCACAAAGTGTTGGAAAAAAATACACACTATACTACACATTCACACATTATTTATCTTCTATTTCCTTATTTCTCTTATCTATCCCAGTAAATGTTTCTTGAAAATACTCCTTATCCCTAGAGATCTTTTCAGTTGTTGTCCAGAGTAGATACTCATGCACAGCTCACTTTCTGCTCATCTGAAAGGTTAACACTTACCCAGCACTTTTAGGGAGAAGTGCTTGCTGCTATCCCCAGCTGCATTGGATGCTACACAGGTGTATTTGCCTGTGTCACCAATCTCTGCTTTTACAAAATGAAGGACCATTCCCTGGTTACTTGACGTGAGGTGAGCTCCAAGGCTGACAGGCTGCCCATTTTTGAACCAGGACATTGTGGGGGCAGGCGTGCCGTCACTAAGACACTCCATTGAAGCCGAATTGCCTTTTACTACAGTCACATCCTCTGTTCCTCCTGCGTTATCCAAGCTTGGCGGGACTGCCGAGAAACAAAGATCCCATTCATACAGAGCACAACCCAGGTCTTAATCCTGAACATAAAAAAAATGGGAACGCAGCTACCCTTTTGCATTTTCCACTTACATTGGTGTTTAGCACCTGTGTTAAAATTCACTTGGAAATTATACATTATTATTCTTACTAAAAAAACACACAACTGTGACACATTATGGATTAATAAAACACTTTGCACTAAAAAATACACATTGGAAAGCTAGTTTCCCTAATGACTAACTACATTAGGTAGGTAATCATCATGTGCTTGTGGCTGTCTGCCACTTCAAGTTGGTGAGAAAGGAAACTGAATATTAGATTTAAGAAACTAAGAAATAAGATTCTTTATATAATTTCAGAGAAACTCACCAAAAACGTGAAGGTTGTAATGCTTGTTATCCACCCCTGCCCTGTTAGACGCTACACAAGTGTACACACCGGTATCAGATATTTGCACTCGGGCAACTCTAAAGAGAAAATCATTTTAAGCAAGCTGTAAATGGAAGACATTATCTTTATTATGGTATGGTTTGGATCAAGTTTTGTTCTTGCTTCCAAAAATACTACCAGAATTATGCTGACACAGCAAAAGAGAACAGAAAATGCAGCTAGTTAAAATAGAGGAAAACCAACCTGAGAATTTGCCCAGCTGACAGCAACCTGATTTGGGAGGAGACAGACAGAGGCAGGCCATTCTTTAGCCAGTTTATCTGAGGTGGTGGGGTTCCGGTAGCAGTACATTCAACATTTAGGGAGGTGTCCAAAAGGGCAGTGAGGTCTTCTGGTTCATCTTTATTATTGGCTATTGTTGGAGGAACTGCATTTTGTAAATATTGAAAAGGAAGATATTAAAACTGGCTCTTAAAATTATTCCGCACGTGTTACCTTGCAGGAAACCCTGCACCTAATGCTCCGCAGGCAATTCACTAAGAATGTCCCCATTAATTACTTTTTTTAAAGAGTAAATCCTCTAAGCACAATATTGAGCCCTAATAAGTTATCCATGTACATATTTAAAATCTGACACACTTTAGAATAGCAGTAAGATTCTCTCTTTGATTTGTTTGTGGCAAAAAAGAGGGAGAGAACTACAATGCAGGAAGGAGCAAGTGGTCAGGCCTTGGAGGGGATGGGCCAAACCACTTTAAGGGCCCGATGGGACACGGCAGTTCACTGCCACTCAAACCCACCTACTTCAAGAAATCTTAAAATAAAGTGAAAGCTAGAATCATGCAGGAGGAAAGTTAGTTTATTAACTTCTAGATACATATATACTGACTTCAGTTTTAAATATAGAAAATTTCCAAATGCCCAACTAAATATTCTAGCTGAATAATAGAACTGCTTTCTGGGTTTTTTGGATTTATATGTTAGTTTGAAAGCCTTGGTCCTGGGGGCAAGAGGGGACTCACTATATACAGAAATCCCAGCCGCATGCAGCTCTGAGCTCTGTCTGACTTAGGGTTCTGGCATGCACCATGACAGTTGCACAGACTGAAGTCTGTCATTGCTTGAACCTCAAGCAATACAAATTGACTAAAAAAAGTCTCCACTGTTGTGTAGTGTGATTCTGTCCCCAGAAGATACGATATGGTCATTCAGTGTTGTTAGTTATTATTTCAAAGGACATCTCTTACTACTCTGCTTGTGCTCGTACTCCAATTGACTCTGAGCCTCGGTGTGTGACAGACACTTACATCGCTGGGAAATGCTGCCTGTGCAGGACTCTTCACTCCTTCATGCCAGACACTGAACTTCATCAATTTTTTTTTTTTTTTTCAAATTAAACTGTCCACAGTCTACACTGCTAAAGAAGAGTCATGCTCACCATCTTCTGTAGGTCAAATTATGCAGATTGTTCCCTACCATACCTCTCCAGTTTTAGCTGATGTACTTTGGATGGAATTAGCAAAGATAAACTAATAGAACACAAATACCACTTCCGTAGCAAATCAGCCCCAAGTGTATCTTTCTCTACAAGGAAAAAGACTTTTCAAAATCACCGCAAACAGAATTCCTCTAATATGAAATACACCAAAGGAATTAATTTATGTTTATCTCAAAACACATTTACCAGCTATTTCAATCATTTTGTCTTTGACAGAACATCCTGTGTAATATACTGAGATATCTATAGTACATGAAATTGGAAACATATGCATGTGATATTATGCTGAAGAGAGGCATTCCTTTCTTGGCCCTCTCTTGCGAGTGCTTACAGAGATAGGATTACAGACCAGATTTCAGTTTCACATCTGTGAAAACTCACCATATACATTCAGGTTGAAAATTCGGTCTTCCTCTCCTGCAGGATTAGTAGCCACACAAGTGTATTTTCCTGTATCAGAACTGAGCGCTCTGAAAATGTTTAACGTGCTGCCATCTGGAGTGACTCTACAAGGAAGGTCATTAAACACAGTGAGCTTGTTTACATATTCCTGTGACCTGGCAAATAAACACTCAGTTTTGTACATTTAAATAAACTATCTCTATCCACTTGGGAACTCAGTGAAAGAACCATTGGCTTTTGCAGAATTTATTACTAGAAATAGGCTAGGAAATTTTTCCTAGAGATGTCCTGTTTAGCCTTGTATTAGGATTCAATTCCAACCAGTCTTTTGAAGAACCCACAATGAAAAGCATCAAGAGTAAAATGTTTCTATGTCTCAAATCTTTCCCTTCCAAAGGAACTTTAATAGACTTTAATTGTCTTTAATGAACCTGATGAATTTTAACTGAATTTATTAACTGAAAAAGAAACAGATATCATATACATATCTCAAGGAACAAAATAGACTAGATTTATAGAAGCTAAGGAGGGAGATAATGTTCTTAACCTGGCTAAGGTAAGACTGAGGTTTAAAATTACAGAAAAGGAGAACGCAGCGCCTTCTTATTTTTCCTTGCCTTGTTCTTTGCAAATCATCACTGGCAACTGTTTTTCCATCTTTATGCCATTGCACAACAGGTGTGGGCACTCCATTGGCATTGCAGACCAGCTGGATGCTTTCTCCCAGGAGGACGCTGACCTCACTGGGCATTTCAGAGCCAACAATATCAGGAGGAACTAGAAACATATGATGGAGGGAAGTGAAGATTCATCAGGAAGAAACATATTAAACTAGTAACACTGCAGCAGCTCATGAGCACTAGCATTTATGGCAGTACCTCCATTCAAACCTAGTTTAGAAATGATTATATTGTTTCTAGAGGGAGTTCTGCAAAGCTAAATTCAAAGCCATTTTAATCATTCCTTACATCAGCTAATTTACAAAATTATAAAAACAGTGTATCTTCACCATTATATTTAGTATCTATGGTTATCTGCTCAAGTAATGCTACCTTATTCCTCTCTACCACTGCCTGAAAGAAAGTGGTAGTGAGGTGGGAGTTGGCATCTTCTCCCAAGTAAGGAGCAACATGACAAGAGAAAATGGGCTCAAGTTGTGCCAGGGGAAGTCTACATTGGGTATTAGGAATAATTTCCTTACTAACAGAGCAGTGAAACATTGGAACAGGCTGCCAAGGGCAGTGGTGGCGTCATCAGCCGTGGAGGTGTTCAAAAAAGGTGTAGACATGGCACTTTGGGACGTGTTTTAGTGGTCATGGTGGTGCTGGGTTGACAGTTGGACTTGATAATCTCAAAGGTCTTTCCCAACCTTAATGATTCTATGATTCTAACATGTACAACATTATAACAAAATGCCATTTCATTAAACAGCTGCGGTGTGGGGCTGGTGTGCAGTACGGCAGGAGACAACTCCATAACAAATGAGGGTTTTTCATTTGAGCAAGTTAAAAAATAAGGAAATTCAGCTTGTATTTCTTTGCTATCTCCTCCTAATTGCTATGGCTAGAAAGGCAACAGGTATGACTGCTTCTGAAACCATGTGTGTGTGCTGCTCTCCCTGCTCATCAACCACTGTCACTTCAGCGTTGAGCAGGAGGAAGGATGTGATCCACAGCACACATGCACAGCCTTCCCTGCGGCTTTCAAGTTCTCTCTATTCTTTTTCATCCAAACTTCTGACTAGCAGTATAATCCTTTAACCATTTTTCCCACTGGTTGCAAATGATAGAAATAATTGTCCAAATTCTCCACTTCTCTACATGTTTAGGTCATCTCAGTGTCCCCAGTACAGATACAGTGTCACATTCAACCTATTATTAACCAGTTTTGCTCACTGCACCCTCATGCCTTACCTTGGATAGAAAGCACATAACTTTTCTGAGCTTTTCCTTCTATGTTTGAGGCAACACATGTGTAGGTCCCACTGTCTGGAAGCTGAGAGCGAGCAATCTGAAGCTTGCTTCCACCAGATAAAACATGAACTTCAAGAGAATCGGAGTTTTCTGCAAATATGTAAACAGGGAGTCATTCCAAACCAGGCAACAGAAAACAAATGCATCTTGAGAGCTTTTTTTAATCAAAATTTCACAACAAAGATTCCCATCAGTTAACGTAAGAGGCAGTTTAAAGACAGAAAAAGAAGAAACAAAAACTAGGCAGTAAATAGCAGATAGGTGCCTAAAAGGGGGAAAAAAAAGAGAAGAAAAGAGCATGAGGCAAGTTACCTATCGGTTTTCCATTCTTAAGCCACATTAATGTTGGTGGAGGAATTCCAGTAGCATCACACACGAAGGTAATGGGATTACTGATAGTTTCATTGACCAACTCTTGTTCAGGGCCTTCTATGTTTGGTGGCACTATAAATTGAATGGAAGCAATAAAAATGGTTTTGTTACCAAATATTTTTGTAAACCAATTTTGAATTATCTACTCTACAATGTCTATGGTATTATAATACCTACTGCAGATAATGCAGAGTATGCTCACCATAAACATTAAGATGGAAATTTTTATCATCTCGCCCTGCAATATTTATGGCTTTGCACACATATTGGCCCGTGTCAGAAACCTAAAATAAAAATAAATTTTAAAAAAACCTTATTATGGAGTCTTATTTTACCACTACAGTTTAGAGATATTAACAGCCTTTGCCTCTGCCAACTCAAGGTCCTTTTCACAGAATGAAAGGCCTCCAGCAAATACAACTCCTAGGTACAGCTAGTAGAATACTCCAGTAAAGCACAAAATAATTGCTTAACAGCAACAGAGCAGTGGCAGATGCAGCATCCCACAAGCCTGGCCTACCTCTGCGCTCTTGATTCGTAACATCTGCCCATCTGCCAGGATCTCCACATTCGCAGACTCTGAAATGATGCGCCTGTTCTTGTACCAGGTGATGACTGGTGGTGGGATAGCGTTGGATTCACACTCCAACACCACCGGGGCGCCCACTCTCACGTTCAGTGCTGTCAGGGAGGTTCCACCATGGTCTTTGATGCTTGGGGGCACTGCAGAAGAAGCTCAGAGTTATTTTGGCCTTCGTTTCGCAAGAGAGAACAAAACAAGCTAATAAAAACAAATACAAAATTAAGTATTTTCAAAGTAACAGATATGATTTCAGAAAACAGTAAGAATACAAACCAAGGACAGTCAGGAAACTCCTCTTCTGACTTTCCCCGGCTTGGTTTCTGGCAATACAAATATATTCACCACCATCTAGTAGCTTGGCTCGGGGAATCTGCAGAGTACGAGCACCTGAAGTAGAGAGAGAAGGCTTGAGATTTATCGTGTGGTTATTGTATCAATCTCTAATGCTATTTTAAAATTGTAGGTCCAACAGCCTGAGCTCAGGAACTATATTAACCTAATTTTTAAGGTTCATTAATCCTTAAAAAAAGATCCAGCCTAGAGAACTAAAATTATAGGGTGAATTTCATCAGCACTGTTAATTTTAAGTCTGGACCACAAATATTCCTCTTAGATCTGTTTGTTTTGTAGCTGTTAACTGCTGTCTTCTAACATAACTGTGCTCTTTCCACTGAGCTCTGTCACTGGCCCATTCTCTATTGCCCTGTGTCAGAAATGACACAGACACTCATTGACCTTATTTAGTGAGGAGCTTCGAATGGTTAAGGAGAGAGCTCAGAATATAGTTTCTTCCTGAGACTTCATCAAACTTAAACCAGTTTCGCACTGAAGTCAATGGGGAGGTTTGTATTTTTTGTCATCTAAGCCATCAGAATTCATCTCAGTGTCTGACATAATTTCTGACAATTTCTTAGAAAGGTTAGTCAAATGTAATCAAGGCCTCTATCAGAGCACCTTTGTTACGAGATTTTGCCCTCTAGTCTTTTCCACACAGCTTATTTCAGTGCTTTCAGTCTGAGTTAGTTTTAAAAGTGAACCCCCACAACAGCCAAGAAATTAAACACAGTAGTGCAAGTATCTTGTCTACTCACTGGAACAATACAAAGGATATAGTGGCTCCATAAATAGTGGCCATCACCCTTATCAAGACAAAACAGACAGAAGTTGAGTCCAAAGGCTGTAGAAATAGCTGAGATTCCTCACCAGGCACAATAAAAGTGTTGGTATTTGAACTGATAGGTTTTCCGTTCTTGAGCCAGCTGAGATCAGGAGGTGGAAAGCCAGTGACCTCACAAGTCAGAGAGATGAAATTATTCACCACTACAGTCAAATTCTCAGCATTAGTACCAATCACACTTGGAGGAACTGCAGAGAGAAATACATTAACGGTATTTAACACAGTGGTAGAAAGCAATATTCCAAAAGATCCTGATTTACTGACATAAAGCTGAATTGCTGAGTTTTGCCAAAGGGACAAGCTGCAAACATCTTTCATGTCCTATGAATGGATGTGCTGCTTCTTGGATGCATCTGGAGGTATGACTGAAGCCAATCTAATGGTCATTCCTGTTCCTGCAATTCACAAAAATTTCAACGATTTCATTTGCAGTCCTTCTGTGCTTGAGATTTTGGAAGGCTAATTAACCTGCAAGAGATCCTGCAGCTTCCAACTCTTGCTCTATCAATTATAAAATGCTGCACTCAGAGGACATTTGCTATGTAAGGCAGGACAGATTAAATTTATCTTGCCAGGATACATCAGATGACTAAGTAGCATTTCTTTCTGACATTGTCTTGCTCTGTTCTTTCTGAAATAGTTCATTTTCTCATTATAGAGAGCTAAAATTATTCCTTCTGATACAGTTCAGAGTTTCTTTGTTAACCAGACAAACGTATTGTTTAATAGTGAGCTAAGAAGTTTAAAATTCTGGCATGCAAGATTTTTTAAGCTTGCAAGTCCCAGTATTTTTAAGTACAAGAATATTTTGACATTCAACCTCTCCACAAGAACTATTTAAAATTAAATAACTGTAAATCTCTTCCTTTTAACAAACCCCAAGTTTGGGGTTCCATGTTTTTGCAGTGCAGATATTTAGAACGCTTAGGAGGAAAGCAAAAGCATGTTCTTGGCTCTGTTGGGCGGGAAAATCATTCCAAGGAATACACAGAATCCTCTTCTTCAAAGACAGAAATGTTAAAAGTATTTTGGACCATATCCACCAGAAATACTCCAGCGGCTTTCTGTCACTTGAATGACACAAAACAGTCATTAAGCCAAGTTTATTGCTCCTCTGTGGTGCTGCAGAAACAAGAGGAGTCAATGTAAATGGGTGAATTCAGTCCATATTTTTGCAACTTGGAATTACTGAGGGTTATTTTCCCAATAGGGAGCATAAAACATTTCACTAGAGCAAATGGAGAATTCTGATCTGATGACATTTTATAGTTACTTATATTTATTTACTTTTACAGTTACTTTCCCACAGTTGTGCTTATCAGCAGTGTGAGACAGTGGGCAATTCAAAATACCAGGCAGAATCCGAGCTATCTTGCAACGAATTTTGCTCAAACCATGTAAGTACTAGATTTCATATTCTGCAGCCCTCAACACATGTGCAAAACACACAGGTAATCTGCATATGCAAATACACTTGCATGTGCATAGAGATGCAGTAATGGGCACATTTTTAGTATTCAGGGTGAAAATCATCTATGTATTACATACTAAGGTGAGAGGTTGAGGTTTTAGAACTGGATGCTTATTTCCAATGTTTTAGAAGGTTTTATTGCAGTTTTATTACTCATCTTTGAGGGAAAAAAAAGTGAATTTTTTAACTTCTTAAAGAGCATCATCTTTAATGAAATTGAAAATTTCATTAAATGAAATGAAATTTATGAAAGTGGTTCCATTAAAAACATACAAAAATGTTGGAAAACTATCTTTTTTTTGACACTGACAAAAGAAAGATCATGCTGCTTAGTGATAATCCACTTTCATCAGTGCCTCCTGTGTGGTCCTTTCCTGAACAGCTATAGTCTAGTTTTTCAAATGAAACTTCATTCATAAAGACTAATAGACCTAAACTGGTAATACTGTTGAGCTACAAACCTTCATTCAAATTTTTCTTTTAAAATCATAGTATTAGACTATTGCCATTAAAAGGCAAATATTTGAAAGACAAAAAGTTTAAATTAAAACGTGAACATCAAGAAAAGCAAAATATTTTAGTTTAAAAACAATCTGGAAATCTGGATAGACTCCACCGAAATAAAATAACTCGCAGAGAATAACTCCAGGGCAAATTCTTCCCATGACAACACTATTTTTGGCTAACTGTATTACCAAGTAAAAAAAAAGAACCATAAATTCATTTTATTTAGTATGTAAATTTGCTGCATGTGTGAATGAGAAAAAAAAAATAATTCCTCTGGATGTAACAACCTGAATCATCAGATTCCTGGGATGCTGATACCATATTTAAGAGAAGACAGTAAAGCTTAGCTAACTAACAAGGATGTGAAAAATAAATACTGAACACATGTAGAAGGACTGTCTCTAAATTGTACAGAGAAAGCAGATAAAGACGTAGCTGCCAGTATTCCTTGGCAGGTTTAAAAATGTAATAGTGCAAGGAATTTGTGTGAATAACGTTTATTTCATCTCCAATTCAGAATGGAAAGCCAATACTGGTGGGCAGAAATGAAATGGAAAATTAGGATTTACTCTGAAATGTTGATTAGAGATAACCTGACTTTCTGAAGCTATCAGGAGAGGTAAGGGAAGGTAAAGGAGAGGTTGTTTTTAAAATAATGGAAAACATCTTGATTTCTTGATTGCATTTGGTTTAGACTTGTTACATTGAAGGCCCAAATTTATTTTAACCCTATTCTAACTCCACAGCAAAAAATAGAGAACAGAAAGGAATCATAAAGGGCACCTTTTTTAGAAGTAAGCTTTTATATTGCTGTATCTCTTTGTTTCCTGCTTCCAACCACCACTTTTCTTGGAAAATGCATTTTACGAACATATCGAAACAGACTATAACCAAACCCCTTTTGTAATTCACCATTTAGGGCTTAGCAACTTCCCTACAAAGCGCACACACACAGCCATTACATAACAATAATTTCCACCTATGGGGAACACCTCTGAGGAGCCCGAGCCATAAGGTATCAAAAGCCACGTGCTGCCAGGGTACTTGAAAATTACATTGGATTTCTGGTCTGTCAGTATCTCTATCACACCCAAGAAGCTGACTTATATTCAAAAAGCTAAGTACATGCCAAAGCACTCTGCTAGAACTAACACATTCAAGCTAAACTAACATTTGAAAGAAGATAATCAGAAAATTAAAGATTATTATTGTACTTACCATGAACGTTTAAGTTAAAATACTTCTTGGCGCTGCCCGCTATGTTTTCCACAATGCAGACATACCTGCCGGTATCCGTTATTTGGGAATTCAAAATCTAAGGGGAAAAAAAAAAAAAGATGGTTGTTGAGCTAATATACCAGAGCTTACTGTCAAAGGATCAAGTGGAGAGAATTAAGATCAGCTCTCCAACTGCTTTAATAGTTTCATCCAATCTCATTCATTGATAGGAAGGGGGAGTTCTTCAGAATACATTATTTTCTTAAATAATAAATAAATAAATAAAGAGTAGTGCAATAATCAGTTAGGGAAACTCAAATAAAATTAACAGCCTCAGGTTGTTCTCCACAAGAATCAATGATATTTTAGACCAAGTGATTTCACTGATGCAGTTCACAGCATGATGCCACAAACCATTTGGACCAGCACAACTGAGCGAACTACACCAGGCTGAGAAACAGCAGCTAAGGGACAGAAACAGTGGACAAAAACTCCTTAGGTCTGCACGTTGCAGAAAAAAGTAAAATTCAGAATCACATCCTTGACAAATCTAAACAGTTTTGTCATTATCAGAACTCGTGTTTGAGACGTTAGAAATATTTTTTTCTACCTGTAACCTCCTTCCACTGGACAAAAAGGTGTGTTTGTCATCTTCTGCTAGCAGGTGGCCATCCTTCTGCCAGGTAATACTTGGCGAAGGGCTTCCACTTGCAATGCAGTCCATCGCTGCAGCCTTGTTCACAAGCACCGTCACCTCTTCAGGGCGATCACCATCAGCTCCACTGATGGCTGGGGGCACTACGGAAGAGCAAAAGGTGAAAAGAATACCGTGACTTCATATTTCTCACTGTTCTCTGTTGAGTTTAAGACTGCAGACTAATCTTTTAGATCAGGTTTTTTGGTGAAAGCAGTGAAATCTTCAGTGAATACAGTGAAAGGTAATAAAATCCCAGGAGCAGTTCAGCTGGAACAAGTCAGTACAGCTCAAAGAAGAACTACACTTATTCACAGCAGCCATAAAGAAGAGAAAAAGGTGAAAACTCATTTCCCAGTTAGTACCTTGTGCTCTTTGCTGTCAGAACAAAAGAGGATTTCCAATGCAGGGCCCTTTCCTAACAATAAATGAGCATTTTCAGTGGTACATACAGAAATAAGCATTTCCCAAGGCAAAAACCTTGAGTACGTGCACACGCAATGCAAGCAGCATACAAAAGCTTTCTGTGCAATGTCTGTAAACAGATCATGGGAACTGAACTCTACAGACACTCAATGGCTGATCTACATCAACTGCCTTAAGCTTTTAGGAGTTTTGGAGGTATTTGAGAAAATTACAACCAAAATAAGGAGAGAGAAAAGTCTACTAGGTCAGAATTCTGAACTGGAAATCAAATAGGGCACAAGAGCTACCAAAATAAAACTAGATTTCTGCATATACTTTTCCTTCTGGTCAAGCATGACAGTGTTAGCACAACTGAGTTCATATGACAATAACCTAAAAACATACCGAACTAACGGCATTAACATTATCTTCATCCAATTCTGTGTATTTCCACAAAACTCCAGCACCTTGTATAAACATATGGATTTCACAGTTCACAAATACACAGAATTTATAAATGTTAAAGACATTAAGTAAACCTGGACTATAACCCTTCATTCGTTTCCACAGGACTTTTTTCTGTCATTCAAAATAAAAAAGGAAAGCAGGAAAGCTCACAGAGCACGCGGACATCATAATGAATGGAATCCTCCCCAGCTTCGTTGACTGCCACACACATGTATCTCCCAGCGTCTTCAGCCTGTGCCCGTGGAATCTGCAACACTCGGCCTCCTGGAGAGAAAACGCATTCAAGATTTAAATGTAGCATCGAGCAGTTTCCCTCATTTCCACACCACATTTCACTAGAGACCTGAGCAAGCAAATTTATGAATAGTCAGCATTTGTTCTGAATTATAAGTAACTAAAGCCTTTTATTTCCTACCCACTTCTTTTACCGACAGAGACTTGGAATTCAGCAATGTTCCT
>NW_009703865.1:0-2095 GCF_000703405.1 Apaloderma vittatum | reverse complement strand
CTGCTGAAATGCTAGAAAAGAGTAAATTAGTATCACAGAAACAAATAATGTTATTCAGCAATATGCAGCCAGACATTAGTCGTCAATCAGAAATAGAAATACTTCTTCAGTTTTATAGAAAACTGATCAGCAAAATGAAATACAAGCACAGAAAATTCTGGTAAAGCTGTTCCAAATCAAAAAAAAAAAAAAAATCACTTCTGGAGCTTACAGGTACTTTTCACTCCATTCCTCAATTCAGCATAGCCATATAAATAGCTTCAGAAAGAGAGTATGTATTAGGAATACATTTTGGGAGGGGTAAGCATTGGTCTTCCAACAGGTGAGAAACAGGTGGACAAAGAGACATTCTATATGCATTTCCAGTCAAGAAAGTCTGAAAAGAACATTAAAGCAGTGTTTTGAAGGGGAAAAATTTGTTACTACCCTACAAATACTAGCACTAACACAATTTTTAATGTCAGAGAGTGACATTTTAATACTCACCTGGTAATATTAGTACTTTATCGCTAGAGCTCAGAGGAAAGCCGTCTTTATACCATGTAAGAACTGGAGGAGGAACAGCATTGGTCTCACAGTACAGTGAGAGGGGATTGTTGACAATCACATCTTTACTTTCTCCACCTCTTCCTGCATCCACTGTGTTACCAGTTTCCCATTCCTTATAAGGCTTTTGGAAACTAGGAGGAACTATAACCAAGGAGGAAGGAAAAAAAAGTTAGAATTTTACAGCAGAAATAGCTAAAGTCAAGAAATGAAAATACACTGTAATTGTTAAACAGCAGCAATAAAATTTAAGTGTATTAAATTAACACCTCTCTCCAGTTTAGATTAGCCAGTAAAATTCTAGTTCTTCTTGTCAGAACAAACAATAGAGCAATCAACCGAGTATTTTCTGAAGGCTAACAATATAAGAAAATGTAAGAAGACCTGATAAAAAACCACAGAAGGTATTAATCAACAATAATATTTAAACAGAAAAATATCTGGTTTTACTCAAGTTCTAAGTTTGACTAAATTTTCAGAAATGACTAATGATTGGTTTTTTCTAGTTACACACAGAGTGTAGGCCAAGAGGATGCTTATATTTGGAACAATATTACTCAATACAGATAAATAAAACATAATATCTAAGTTTAAGCTGAATTAAAACCTTTTCATGTTCTTTTGAGGAAGATCAGAGTTACTATATCATTCCACTGATTTCAGAAACACTGTATATGTCACAAATAAGAAAGAAAGAATAATCAAAGGCTGTATTTCTTTAAAATGAACACAATACAAATGGAAAAAAAAATCACACAAAACACAAGCAGATGTAGATGGAACAAAATCACAGAGTTCCAACATTCCAAAACACCAGCAAAAGGAGGCTACCAGAAGAATTTTATTATCTGAACCCTGCTCACCTTGTATATTTACATCAAATTCCATTTCATCCTCTCCAGCAATGTTGGATGCCAGACAAGTGTAACGACCAGTATCTGATACCTGAGCCTCCTTAATCTGCAGCATACGGCCACTAGCCTGGATCATGACACGATCATCTGGTTTAAGCGGCTGTAATGTAATTTTACATAGAAATTAATACTTGGCAAAACACTCACTAGAAATAGCCAGATCTCTAGAAGTAATATGACATCATCTCTCTCTTGGTCAAATTCAGGTTGTTTCAAAATGCTTCCTAAGGCAGTATACTGGGAGTAAGAGTGTATTTTGGTTTTGGTATTTCCACTGCCAACAGAACACCCTTGAATTTTTGTTCATGTCTCCAGCACGGCCTGCTCTCAGTCTTGTGACATCTGATGAAATCAGGCCGGTTCAATCCCTGAACTCACTGCCCAAATCGATAAGCTGATGGAAAACCTACGCGTGTGAAACTCAGTCTAACTCACCCTACAGCTACAAAGCCACTGGGATCTGCTGCCCAGCAAGGACACAGTGTGAACATACAAGGGATGCAGCGGCAATGCAGAGATGCACAGGATTAGGTGCTCCTGTCCCCAGAATTTAGCGACGATGCTTATACAATCTGTATCTCTCAAGAAGAGAAATACAGTGGGTCAGCTCACATGACTGGAATGTGGTCATGGAT
>NW_009703864.1:0-19358 GCF_000703405.1 Apaloderma vittatum | reverse complement strand
TGCATCCCATCAGGGCCCATGGATTTATGGAGGTTCAAGTGTTCCAACTGATCCCTAATCCAGTCCTCCTAAGCTCCTCCTTTATCTTGCCTTCCTCTGGGGCCTCAGGGGACTGAGGCACCTGAGGGCAGTCTCCAGCAGTGTAGACAGAGGCAAAGAAGACATTCAGTAACTCTGCCTTCTTTCTGTCCTCTGCCTCCAGGGCACCCACCTCATTCACCAGAGGGCCTACATTGCCTCTAGTGTTAATTTTGTCAGCAATGTATTTGAAGAAGCCCTTTCTGCTGTCCTTGACCTCCCTCACAAGTTTTAGTTCCAAGGAGGCCTTAGCTTTTCTAATTGCCTCCCTACATTCTCTGACAGCAGTCCTATACTCCACCCAAGAGTCCAGGCCTTCCTTCCACAATTTATATACCCTCCCCTTCCACCTGAGTCTGCCCAGCAGATCCCTGGTTAACCATGCAGGTCTCCTGGAGCTCTTTCTTGATTTCCTGCCTATTGGGATGCACTGATCCTTAACATTTTCTTGAAAATTTTCTTCCTAGCCAAGCAGTTAGACTGAAATTTCCTACTGAATCTTTCCCTTCAACTTGACATAGAGAAGCTGAGATTCTCTCTCAGTCACAGAGTTGCAGGAGCTGCAGTTTTATGTGGAAGTGGATTTATCCATCCTTTAACCTGACCTAACAGGGATATCTACATTAAAGGGTCATTTTCAATATAAATATTATTTTCTGTTTCTAAATAAATTGTGTCTGAAAAAATCCTGGTCAGTTTTCCCTGAAAAGCACATACCTTTTTCCCCATTTTCAGCCTTAAAATGCTGCAATTAGATGGTGAAGAAGGGCAGAAGAGGGACTACTGGCACGTATTTTTTTAGCCAAGTAATCGTAACGGAAGCATCCACCTTTCCACTCATTTCAAGATGGCCATGAACTTATTATATAGCCAGCTCTAATACACCAGGATAATATATGATGGTGTATCATCTCAGTTTATCCATTCAGCTTGACCTATGAGTTTACAAGGGCTTGAAATCTATTTGCTTTTCACCTCGTTGAGCCTTGATATAAAGGTATGACAGCAAATAAGCGGATGCTGTACTTCAATGTCTGCCTATCCGGAGTAAAACATGCCATACATTGTTGCTGATCTTTCTGCCCTAGTATCTGTACGGAGGTATGGCTCCATGTATGTAACATGAAGACAAACACAGCTCTGTGTCTGAGCAGAAGCCAGGCATAAAACATTTGGAATCTCTTCTGTGTCCAGTGGTTTGGTTCCTGGAGAAATGAAGGTCAAGCAGTTCTAATGCACCTCCAGCCTGAGTGCTTCTGGGATAGTTCAAGGCATCAGGAGGCTTTGCCTTGGCAGGAGCTTGAATTTCTACATCTAGAAAAGATACAGAATTATTCTGGGATAAAGCAGACTGCCTAGGGAACAATTCTTCTCCCCTGTGCCTCTACTTTGTGCCTCCACTGCTTTGGAGCATGCCCATTTTTGATTATCCTGTTTTTCTTCCCCAGGCTTTGCTGACACTGAATCAGGTAGATTTTGCCCTATACACTTCCCAGTTGTTCATTCAGTTCCACATTCTCCTTACTTTATGTGCATCCAAAATTACATCATAAAAGTCAACCAACCAGTGCCTTGTCTACACTGAAGACGGTGTAATCACACCATGGGTACAGCTGACTTGTATTTCTTCCCTTCCTTTTCCATTCTTCCCCACAATCTTTAATTTAAACAATTTTAAAACCAGAAAATAAGTTCAGTGGTTGTCACTTTATGACTTCACTGTTGAAAAAAACCTTTATGAATATATTATTTGTTTCATGGACATCCATCCTCATCACTTTGTTCCTTTGAAATCAGTTTTGCATTTGTAGAACTTACGAGCTGTGTCCTTAATCTTAACATCCTTATAAGGATTTTCAATCAGACACATTAATCCACAGTCCACAACATCCACCATAAAATTGTTTTAAGGGCAATGTAGACTTTCAAAGGAAAACATACTGCAAAATATCTTAAACTCACATTTTCCTCAACTTCTATATAATTTTAATTGTCTCATTTTTTGAAAGAAATGTTTGTGTTAATGTTTATGCAACATTATCTTTCCTGCAGAGCACTCTTTGAGGTACACAAAAACAATAATACAAAGATATTCATCTTCTTGTGCCATTATCACGGTACTTCAAGACTTCTTTGAATTATTTTTGGTGCTGTAAGGATTAGAAGGCTCAGAGCTTGTACGACTGGGTATTTCATCTAATTCAGACAGAGCTACTGCTGTTTATTAAATGCTTTCAATAAGATGGCATCATCACAAAGAAGGAAAAGACTGCCCAGTTCTGTCATTGCAAATTTTGCATCCTGCTGTAGTTCAGGGTCTGTTACCTTTTGCAGCATTGCTTTCTTTGCTAAGTGAAATATTTAGGGTAAAATTCTGACATCTTATTCACATCCTGCAATAACTTCTTCTTCTACTGAAATCAATAAGACTACTCAAAGGATGAAGAGTTACATAATATGTTTGAGGTAGGCAAAATTCAACCTCTCAGAATTTATCTGCATTTCTTTTCCTTTTAGTCTGCTGAACAAAGTTCTGTTAGAACACCCATAAACCAGTTCTCCACTCCAGCCCACATGAAAATGCTGCTGTTACTGGGAAAGCTGGATTCAAAACAAAACTGTAGCCCCTCTAAAGTAAAGATGGAAAAATAGAAAGAGAAACAATTACAAAAGAGCCACTAATTCAGTTATCAACAATCTGCAAAATCCATATGAAGCAATCATTTTGTCGAAAAGCAAGAAAGGAAATTGCACTACGGTAATTCCCACAGTGTCATTCAGCATGAAAAAAAATTGTTAGGGTGGGAAGTCTGACATAGCTATGTTGACCTGCAGCTTTTATTTGATTCTTTATGAATAACAAAACCATTTTAGGATAAATATTCTAACAGGCACATTTACCTCTCTAGGCTGAGAAGCTGCTATTATGTTTTTGTCCAAAGCAAATGTGCTGAGAAAAGAGACTACATATTGAACCTGTATATACTTTCACTGTTAATATCCCTAAGGACCCTTCTTTGACTTTTACAACATTTTTCTCTGCTCTCATGCCTAAATAACAGTCACTAACAAAACACAGTACTTCCTTTACAAGGTGGTGTAACCCAAATCCAGCCAACCTTGCAGATCCCAGTCCCGAGACACCAGGAATCCGTGTCACAGGCAATTGTAGGGTTTTTCATCCTTCTGCCCTTTTCCCAGGTGAGCTTGAAGGGTGAAGGAGGTGGTTCAGAGACCTGAGAAGAGAGGAGATAAACCAGCTCAGTCTGGAGAGCCATGTGACTCTGTTCGTTTGAAGACACGCTGAAAGAAATAAGACATGGTTTTCTTCATTTTTGTTTATTTAGTTTCCCTTATAATTATTATTTTAGTGGGGACATGTCACATTACTAATGCAGTAGGAGATAAAACTTCCAAACTCCAGCAGATAATTGGGTCCAGGATTGCATGGTACTGTGCTCTGTTTTGCAATATGGATGTGATAGATGGAAGAACTACTGCAGACCCTGTGTGTACTCCTTTGGTAGAGTGAACAGGAATATTTTAAATACTCAGAGCCATATAACATTTAGCCGTCTCTCCTAACTTTAATCAGGGTAGGTTTAGTCTATGTGAGGGGACTGGAGGAGCTGTGATCCCTTCTGATCAGGCTGATTGCTCTCATAAACTCATACTTCCCAGTAACCTGCACATTCTCCTCACTGGTGTCACCTTAACACTTGGATTTAGAAGCTTGTTTTGTGCTAGTAAGGCTCTGCTACAGCTGTGGTTGATGACTGTGTCTGCTAAGCCTGGTTACACTATAAATAAATAATAGTGAGCAATGAGGATGCGGCTGAAGCCAAGAAAGCTGCTGAAATTGGAAAGTTTTTGTGTTTAAGCACTAGCATGAGAAAGTTGAGAATGTGCATCCCGTTGCTGTGATGGACTTCCAGAAACAGAGCTTGGGTTCCATGTGGCAAGATCCTGGGGATCTTAATTAAAATCAATGACTAATCATTTTAATGAATATGGCCCCACATCACACCGGGATATTTTGGACATTGTATCTTAGTGTTTCAGTTTCCTTTAGAGAAAACGAGGAGGGTAGAACTTCCTTTTCCCAATTCTTTGGCTCTTTTCCAGTAAGCATGTTGGGGCAGGCTCCTACACTAGTAGTGACCGAGACTCAGAGACAGAGTTTAAATGAAGTTGTAATGAGAGTCACAACAACAGATTTGCATTTCAACTTCTTGGTTATATATTGCTGTACATTTAATACAAGCAAGCTGTGTTATGGAAGTGGGGCTTCTGGTTTCTAGTTTTGACTAGAATCCAGAAATGTAGAGTCATGATGAGAAGTTAATAACAAAGAACAGATTAATTGACCTCTGGAACTGTTGTGACTAGCACATATTCAAGTTCTAAGCAATGGTTTTGTCAGTACATTTTTTTACCTGGACTAATTAATCCATCTCTTTCTGGAAAAACTGTTATATTGTGCCATTCAGCATCAGAGAAGTTTTCTTCATGATCTAGATAATAATCAGTGTTTTTTACCAGTTTATCTTGTCTTTCACAAAGCAAAGATGTGCATTCCTGAAGTGCCAGATGTTTACACCTCCAAGTAGGTGAAATGTAGTAGAAAACGATGTCATTTTGATGATTCTCTTTATAGCATATTCCTACCAGTGCTCATTTGAGCATCTGGGATGACAGTAGTAAATAATTCTTAGCACTCCTATAGCAGAGTACATGTTCAAAATCAAATTTTAGTAGTAGTAGTATGTTTAGAGATTTCTGAAAAAGTGGATATAAATCAAAGTGTGAAAGTTAACCCTTGACTGTGATAAAACCACGGCAAGCCAAGAAGTGTTCTTTGGGCAAAGACTCTTTCTCATTTAGAAAAATAATAACAAAAAATGGCTCTGTGAATAAGTAAAATTAAATGTCAAAATGGACTCTAGGGAAATTACTGCTGGGGAAAATCTGTTTAATTTCTTACTACAGATCAAACTTAACATCTGATTTGGGTAAATATCTAAATTCAAGAAAGACCTCGATAAAAATTAATAGCTATTTTACTTATCTGCAATCCAGCCTAACATTATAGTGTTGTTGAGATACTACAGAGAGGTGGAGGACTTCATTATTTTCTCTTCCTTCTTTTAGAAAAGACTGAGATTTCAGACTGGTGATGCCTTGGTCTGAAAGCCACATTCGTAAGACAAGGTCTAATGTTTTAGCTTTGAAAAAATACAGATAGTATCTGAGTCATCCTTGTTGCACGCCACCCAAAATGAAAAAAAAGCCCAACCCTATCATCAATATTTTGGTTACTTAAATGTGTTAGCATTCTGCCATAGTAAAGATCATTCACTTATGTTCTCTACCCCCCTCCTCCTGGCACAAGGAAGCTGGATGCTAGATGCCGTTTCTCCCCACCCTATGCAATGCAAAACTCTGGTCTTAAACCTACCCTCAAGGAGAAAAATGAGTTGTAAACAAATGGAATTAAACACAACATGTTAAATACACATTTTGGAACATAAAAGATGAGAAGATAAATATTAAAAGTCATCCCAATAATAGCAAGGCATAAGATATCTGATGATTCCCGGAGTATTTTTAGAAAGCGATGCATTGCTGCAGTGTGCGACTGAAATATCACCCAGTGAGACTCCAGCATAATTAAGCAATGATTAATCAATACTTAACTAAAGAAATTAAGCTCAGGAGAAACAATTAATTGAAGTTAAGTGAACTTTGACAGCTCATATTAAACTAAGGCTCTAATTAACAAAAGCATTGTGCATCCTCTAAATGGAGGGACGTGCAGGCTTCATCTAAGGATGGAGTGAGTGTTACTGTGAAGATTTCTCAGTGATGAGGAGTCACTGATGGAGAGTTTCATTTCAAGGCTTTGAAAGGAGAAGCTGATTTTTCTTTGAGTGTCCAAGCTGCTCTTTGGTAGCTTGAATCGAAGATCAGGCACTAAACGTGGCTGTCTGGAAGAATAAATGCCTCCTGATAGAGTTCGTGCCATGGCCCCACATATTTCAGGTTTGCACAGCGTAGGACCAAGCTGCTGTGTGGGACGGAGGTGAACTGCCTTGAGGCCGTGCCATTGCCACTCTCCGCAGTGCCAAGGAGCCTTGGCCTGTTGCACCGCTGAAGGTCTTCAAGCTCCACAGCCCAGTGTCCCCTCACAGCTCTCTGCCCTTCCCCGGCTGCTGGAGCAGCATTTCCCAGATATTTTACACCCTTGTTGTTCTCACAGTGTTGTTCTCCCTGCTGTTACTCTCACGGCCTTGACTTCCCAAAACCCAACAGTGATTTTGCAGTGGTTTCTCATGCAAAGGTGATTCCCAGCAGTGTGAGACTCACTGCTTTTTCACACACTTTTTTCTCCTTGTGGTTGCAGCTCCTCAGTGATGTTCAGGGACCCAGTGACCCACTCGTGGCATGGATCATCAGGTGGGCATGCACCAGTGAGCCAGAACAGCTTCCTACTCAGGAGCAGGGATCCCTTTCAGCCTTGGAGAGACCCCTCTGGAGCAGAGACCCACCCTGCAACCCAGGCAGGGTCCCAGGCCACAGCGAGGGGATATTTCCTGCAGGAGCTGCGGCCGTGGACAGCACAGATGGGAGCAGGTTGTCCCTGAAGGACAGCAGCCCGGGGAAGGGACCGCGCTGGGGCAGGGAGACAGGGCAGGAGGGAGGAGCGACCAGGAGAGATGGGCGGGGGTAGCTGTAACAGGGTTTTCTCTTTCTCCCTTCTCTCTCTAGTCTTTTTACATTCCCCCCAAATTAATTTTCACTTTTAAGGTTGCTGAACACCATCAGCTATGGACTCAGCTAAAAAAACCCTCGTGCATGTGAACTTGTCTCAATATTTTTTATGCAAACTTTTATCGTGGAACTACAGAGTTGGTATAGCTGGTCTAATCTTAATAAAAATATTGATTTATTATCTGGGTTACAAACCTGCTAGAGAGGAGGAGAAGAATGCATGGAAGCAAAGAGCTCTAAGCTACCACTGTTGTCTCTTGGCTCTAAGGAACTGAAATGGCACTGGTTCGGTTTAAAGTAGCCAAGATGTGTCCATCAAGTGCAGGCTGATGATGAGTTTTTGGCTTTGCACCCAACTCCATCTGCCCAAACAGTAGGCCTTTTTCTAACCCATTTCATTGCTAGTGAATGATACCACAGGATGATCGCATACCACAGGATGATCACATACGCAGTTTATCAGGGAGGAGAGGTGCGTGGAGACTGGTATGTCTCCACTTGGTGCTGAGTCACAGACAATCGTCTCTTCCACCTGCCCAACGCCCCAAAAATGTGTGTCTACAATCGTGAAGGCCACCCCTGACACCAAAGGCTGTGACATCCAGCAAGAGGAGCAGCACAAACCACTTTATGGCAACACTCACCAAAGTAACATTCAGCACAGGGATACACCCTTGGGCTCTTGTGAGGGACAGGAATGGGGATTGGAGCCTATTCTTGGCCCCACTTACCTGGGAAGACTATGCCTCAGAGCAGGACCTCTTCTCATTCTTTTTAGATGCACTGGAGAGTGGCACAAGTCTGAGAAGATTAAAAAAACTCCCACTAAAAAAAAAAAAAAGAAGAAAAAAACACAGGGAGAGATGATTGGCTATTGGCTTAATTGCTCTGTTAATTGCTTTGCCTCTGGTGCTCCTATCCCTGAGGAGAGAGGGCCTGAGGGTTATCTCAACTGGTACTAGTTCCTCTCTGTGATGAGCAATTATCTTCCAGGCAGTGACTGCCAAATGTGGATGTCACAAGTAAGCTCCATTCAAAATGATGCATGGGGACTTCATGCTGAACTTCATGCCGAACTTCATCTCTGGAATTAGCACTCACATTAGGAGCTGACAGACCCTGATCTGCTTGGATTTGGCCTGAATTTTTAACAGTGTGAATACTGAGACCTACCACACCACAGGTTTGGGTCTTTAGCCCAAGTCCACTGTTGGATCCTGTCTGATAACCCTGGCTGGACATTTATAGGTCTGATTTGCTCCTTTCTGAGGCCTCTACAAGTCTGTGGTGGCTACAGAAGTATTCTGCCTGCTTTGCATGGAGGTGGCAGCATTTCTCCTCTCCCATTGACCAGACCTGGGCTAATCTGATCTGGTGAATGTCATGCACCAGGGGGACAGAGAAGCACTTGGAGTCAGTTTACACAAAGCTGGTGGAGCTAAGGTAGTGGTCCGCTGCTTTGAAACCTTAAAGGAGGAGGAGCCAGCTGAGAACTTGCACTTTGAGTAATTGTACAGCAATACTTTGGGGCTTCTGTTGTGCCAGTGTCCCCAGTCTAGAGGTTACTTGCACTGTGGTGGGAGGAATAGTTTTACTCTGCAGGAAATTCCAAACCCTAATGAGATGGAGGAAGAAAGCAAAATCCCCCAACCCCCCAGAAAAGCAAGAAATGAAGTGACTTACGTGTGGACAGACAGTAAGGCAGTAGCAGGATGAAGAAGCACCTGCTATGCTGTTCGCATTAAAGTACAATGCTTCGCCATTAAAACTGCCTGACCAGGCGTATGATGTGCAAAGTGCAAGTCGGTGAGTTTTCCCAAGCACCTGTATAAATGTGCATTATTGCTGTGCTCCTGCTTGCCATATTTCCTCTTCTTTATTCAGTAAGTGGTGGGAGCGGTCTCTGGCTCATCAATTAAACCCAAGAGTGATGATTTCCAAAGGTATTGCTACTTAGTGAAAGAAATTCATCCTTAGGCTAAAGGACAAAGCGTGAGGCCTAAGTGTTATTTAAATGGCTCATAAAGCAAGTGCTGGCTCTTTAGCCAGAGTGAAAATCACCTTTTGCTAACATAGGAAATATCTTGCTTTCCTCTGCCTTCCCCACTCTTTTCATGATGATGAATCTCTTTCCTCTTGCTCCGCATTATTTCAGTAAATGAGGATATGCTGTAACATTGCTGAGGTTGGGCTAATTAAATCAGCTCTTTCTTATCTCATTGATCTGTGTTTTAAAGCTGAGCTGATTAAGGATGGGAGACTATATTTGATTAGAAATATGTTTTTGCCGGTTAGTTACATCAAAGGGTAGATTACAGGAGAGCAGAGGAGCTGAACTCACATGGCTACTCTTCCTCCTGGTTGTTAAAAGGAAAGAAATATAATATGAAATAAAACCCAAACCCCAAGATGCATTTCTTACCCATTTTTTTTTCGACAGCAAATGGTAATATCTTTATTTTATCTTCTGGAAAAATTAATAAAAGATACATGAAGGTATGATGCAGAGAAAACATCCTCACAGGCTATGGGCAGTGCTTTACCTAACATCAGGTGGAAAGCACACTAAAACAACAATTGCTTCCCAGTTTTATGGGTGGTATCAGCAGAATCATTCAACATCCAAGACCAAACTCTTACCTGGGCTGGCAGCCAGAGAAGTTTTTTGTGGCCTTTCCAACTGGCATGTCTGTATATATTATTAAAGAATATATTATGCCTAGTGTAACTACCTGACAAAATGCTTCATTAAGGTTTTTCATTAAGCGAACTTTTCTGATAGCTCCATGGACATCTCGTCCTCAGCTTAGAGCGGACTTTCTCAGGAGAACGGGAAATAGGGAAAAGGGCAGAGGGTAGAATCTCCTAACTTCATTTCTCATCCTTTGTGAGCTTTCCAGGAAGACCCAGTGCCGTATTTTGAACCACAAATTTGAAGATGGCAGGGAAACTAGCTGTCATGTGACCTCCTGTGTTAGGTGATCATGCAACCATCAGAATAGCTGTTAATTTCTCCTTATTAGGGTTGAGACTGAACCAGTGACTTTATTTTGTGCACCGATCTTGAACCATATTAAGAGATGCAGCAGAGACCTCTTAGACCTCCCTACCGCAGAGCGAGGCTGTGCTGCACTTCTCAGAGTGGCTGTAGGGAGGGTCCTCCTCTCTGTCTCTTTTGTACCTACACGTCATTACACACACTGCTCAGTTACTCCTCTTCACTTTTCCACCTCAAGCTTCACCAGTGGTCCTGACCTGAACTAAAATGGTAACTCGTAGAAGCAGTTTGTTGCATTCGTTCCCTGCAGCCAGCATCCCGGTGATGGTCTAGTGACTCATTTTGTCAGCGCCTTAAACAGCTTCTTTGGAAGAGCTTGTCGTAAGTGGGTGTCAGGATACTCCCATCCATCACTTGACTCTGAGGTCAAGCAATCAGAATAGGAGTTACAGACAGTAGAGAGAATCCCATAGATCTGGCATGTTCGTTTGGAAAGGCAGCACAGCTGTGACAGAACATGGGCTAGAAAAAGAGAGACTTGAGTTTTGCTCCTGCAGTAATTCTGTGCAACATTATGCTTTATTAATGAAACATAGTAAGTAAATAGGGAGAAGCAGAAGACTAAAGAAATATTTAATTTCAGCCTCCTGATGAGAGAAGAGAAATAAGACACAAACAACAGCATTAACTGTTGTCCCTAGATCCGTCCAATTACACTTTTTTGAATACCAAAAGCAAGTTCATGAATAAATTTCTCTCTCTAGTTGTATGCCCCTTTTCCCTTCATGTGGGGGGAATTGCAAATATGCAAGTCTGTAGAAACTCTAACAAGTTTCATACTTGCTACTCAAGGGCAGTAATAGATGGGGATGACAGGCTGATTGCAGGAAGATAGTTATAGAAAACCACACCCCAGACGTAAAGACCCGTATGTCCGAAACAGCTTTAGACCTAGTCCTTAAAATGTGGTCAAAAGATGTTGAAACGTAACCTGTGCGAAAGCTCTAACTGGCAAACAAAACAGAGTGAAAATGGTCAGCTCATCTGCCGTGGGAGTTTTGAAATATGTGATCTGGAGAGAAACACAACTAAATGTTATCAACTCATGTTTTACCATTTTTCATTTACGTTGCAAGTGAGGTGGTGCAAAGGCTTATTTATTTGCTACGAAGAAACACAGATATTTATCCTGATTTGAGAACTAAAAAAAATGTAAAAGACTAATCACAGCATGACATGATGAGATTTTACAAGCATGAGATGCATGTAGGAATTATTTTATATTTTTGCATTTGCTTGCATTACTGCTCAGTGCAATAATAGCAACTGTAGTGGCATGACTATTGAAAATAGGAAATTTCTTCAAGGAGTGGCAAAAATAAGGAAGGTGACTCCAAAGCTAGTGAGTCTCCATGCAGAAAAATGTGATTGCTCCCAGTGATTACTTAAATTAGAGGGAACCAAATGTGTCTAGTCCTTCAGAGGTGGAATTCAAGTAGCTTTTTTCAGTTTTACACGTTATGCAACGGGAGTTGCAAATAAAGTGATCAGGATGCAGGTTTCAGAATTTACCTTCAGATGTGCATTTACTTTCTTCATGTAAAGTGAACAAGACTTTGCATTTTTAGATAGCCATCCACCACAGGAGATGCATCAATTAAAATACTTATTAAAATGACAATTCATCTTTAAAGCCAATATCTAATCACCTAGCAGAATTTTTCTTGTTAGATGTCAATTCCACATGGAATTTAATATATAAGTAACCAATTACTCACTTTTATTAACTATATGACAGCAGAATTGATCTCATTTCAAATTTCCTTAAGTTTCTCTTTAATAGATGAATACAGCAGCCTAAAAAGATGGCCTCAGCTAATGTTTCATTTAAAAGACCTGCTTCAAGAATATTCATACTTTGATTCGTTAGTTTCCTTTGTGAGGCAATATGGGAGATACCTGTTTAAGAGACTGCAGTGGTGAAAATAATAAGTGGCAGAGTAACACAGGGGATGGAGTTGAGAGTGTGTATTGAGGAGACATTTGAATGAAACTGTGTTGCCAAGTTTGCAATTTTTTTAATTATAGCAATTAATGGAAATAGTAGTTCTCCTGAATTCAAGACTGTTATTTGGCTTAGGTTTATGAAGTCTGTTCAACAGGAACTACATACACTTGTTTGCATATTAGTAGGAGGCTGCTAGTTGATTCCTTTCCTTAAATGTGATTGAACATAGTGTGGCATTTCTAAGGAACTCTTTTCCTAAAGAAGAGATTGACCAGGAGCTGTTAGAAAAAAAAATCTGCTGTCCAAGATTTCTGGGCCTGTGGTTATTCTTCACCAAGAGATCAGGAGTTGAATGAAAGCCAGAGTTCATGAAGTCAAAGTTTCTTGACTAGCAAGTGCTAGGTGTTCACTCAGTTTCAAGGGAAGCAAAAAACAGGAGAAAAAGGAATTTGCTACCTCCTCTCTTTTTTTTGGTCCCCCTGGGATACAAAAAACCTCCCACAAAACTGACAAAAAATACTCCATTCTAGGGAACTGAGCTTTAAGCAGGACTAAATAAAACTCAGAGGTCCCTTCCAAACTATATTTTTTCTATGATCTTTAATCTATTTTGAGAAAGTGTTTTTATCATGGTAAGAAGCATAAGTAAACTCAGAATATCCTGTCTTAATCTGGTGAGGGCTCTTTGGGGTAGAAGAGGCCAGACAAAAATGAAATCTGAATGTGAGTTTTCCATGTCATGGACTAACAGCTGTTTCCCCACCCACTTGCATCCCACCTGTTTTCCCACAAAAAGATTCAGAACTGACAAATGAAGATTTCCAAATAGGAAGATATTTTGGAAAAAATAATCCTATTAAGGTCTGTTATAGTGATACTCTATGCAATATGTTTTTCTCTATCTCAGAGAAAGTTCTAAAGTACTAAAGTATTTTGTTTGCTTGTTTTAGCAAAGTATCAATTGTTTTAAAAATGTCCAGCAGTTGTAGCAGAGGAACCTCGCCTATGTGTCTCTTTCTATGTAATATGGGATTCCTATTATAGAATCATAGAATTGTCAAGGTTGGAAGGGATCTTAGAGATCATCTAGTTCCAACTCCCCCACCATGGGCAAGGACATCCCCAACTACACAAGGTTGCCCAAAGCCCCATCCAGCCTGGCCTTGAACACTTCCAGGGATGGGGCTTCCACCACCAATCTGGGCAACTTGTTCCAGTGTCTCATCACCCTCATGGGAAGAACTTCCTAACATCCAGTCTAAACCGATCCATCTTTATCTTCAATCCATGCTGTCTACATAGAGACACAGGCCTGGAAACTCTAATTTATTGAGCCCTATTCAGCCTCAAAGTGTGTACAGAATACACCTCAGCTGCAGCAATTTGTGTATTTGAAGGCAGGTCACCTGTGGAAGCACAGGATTGAATAGAGCAGAATTTTCTCTCTCAGACCCCTTCCTCAGGTTTTGGCTGCACCACATCTTGCAATGAAGAGGGATAATGGTGTCTTTGACAAGCTCCATGCATAGAGAGGTACCCTACAGAGCAGCTGAGACTTCATAGGGTCCATGGCTTCTGGATAGATACATCCATGTGCCTACCCAGCTGTGTCTTCAGCAAACTTTGCCTAGATGCCTGAATGCATTTTCATGATTGAGATATCAAACAAAAGCTCAGGAAATGGAAGCTTTGTGGCTTCAAAAAGTGTTGCTGGTCAATGTAAAAGAGGACTATCTTGGAGGTGCTTGTAATCACCAGGACACTTACATACATACTAGAGCTGTGTTCTTACACCTTTTGCTGGGGAACTGTATGCACAGCAGTGACAGCCGCACTGTGTCCAGAGAGAACCTGAGCTGTCCACAACTGCATGCGTGATCACCATTACCTCTCAGACACCCAAGACGAAGGACTTGTGCCTCATGGGAAAATGCAGCATTGCAATGCAGGCTTGGTGCCCTTCCCTCCTGAAGGACCTCCAGCCACTGCACGTTGGATTCTACTTTGTCACCATCCTTATGCACGTGCTGTCTTCCACCTTGCCTTTAACAAGCCTCTTCTTAAGAGGCTTTTCATATTTGGGTGAGATGGTTGGGCCGATCTGAGATAAAGAAAGCAAACAGTAATTGTGTCTTGGCAACCTCTCTCAAGACTACAGGATGAACAAACTGTGGTAGTGAGCAAAGAAGAAACTATCGTGCATGTTCTCCTAATCTCAAATCTCTCATGACTGTCTATCTCAGGGCCAATACCTGCAAGGAACAGTTAGTAATGGCAAATGGTTATGAGACACTGAAACTTGAAGTTTGGTCCTTTAGCATATTTAATTCTGAAAATTATTTCAGAAGAGAAGGAGTATTTAAGATGTCTCATTGAAACAGGAGATGATGCTTTTCAGTTTAGCGAATCTTCTTCAAAGCTTTGTATGAGGATTAAAAGTTAATATTACTTTTTTTAGATGTATGGTCTCATTACTACCAATCCTACTGAAACTGAAATACTACACATTTTACGTTTACTGGGATAGCTTAGAGGAGGCTGAGGGGTGACCTCATAAATTCTTATAAATGTGTCAAGGGGGAGTGTCAGGAGGATGGAGCCAGGCTCTTTTCAGTGACATCCAGCGACAGGACAAGGGGCAATGGGTTCAAGCTGGAACATAGGAGGTTCCACAAAAATATTAGAAAAAATTGTTTTCACTGTGAGGGTGACAGAGCACTGGAACAGGCGGCCCAAGGAGGTTGTGGAGTCTCCTTCTCTGGAGACATTCAAAACCCTCCTGGACGTGTTCCTGTGTGACCTACTGTAGGTGATCCTGCTCTGGCAGGGGGGCTGGACTAGATGATCTTTTGAGGTCCCTTCCAACCCCTGACATTCTGTGATTCTGTGATAACATACAGCACAACAGTTTCTGTCTAACAACAATCTAAGGAACCCAAATTGCAAAAGATCAGCAGCTAACGCTGCACACTGGATAAAATAAGCAATAAATCCAAAGTGAAAATATTTAAATGTCAGGAAAAGCACACTGTAAACAACCTCTGTGGGGATGAAAGAAAAGTCTTCGAACTCCTGAGTAATAACAAGGTTTTAAAGTGTTAATGGTGAAACCCTGGCTAATAGAGCAACAGTCCTTGAAAGTACAGGTCAGCTTTCCAGCAGTCTAACATTATGCGTCCAGCTAATTCTTGTCCTTTATTTCCCCAGTGATGAGGGACAGAAGCTCACTGAGGACTGCAGCACCCAGTTTTTCAAAGACCAAATGTTATTTAATGTTCAGCTGGAAATCTGTGTGTTGATTTAAGCCTGGGCTGGTACTTTAATAATTGCTTTAGTTGTTATGTTTGCACAGAAAGAGGTGAATCCAAGGGTTGTGTTAGACCCTGAAATCAATTAGAATAGCATTAGAGCAGATTTTGTTTATCATTGTAGTTATAAAAAGTATTTTTTGTGGTTTTTTTCAGGCTGCCAAGCTATCTAAAGTGTGACAAGGGATGTTACTTAACAACTGCCAGAGGCGTTTGAGGGAACAAAGGCTGACTGATTAAGTTTAACTTGCCATTTTCTGATGAATTCTTTCGAACAAAAACTAATTCAGGCATGTGGTTAACAATAGTTTTGAAGGACACAATGGGAAAATATGGTGAAAGTTGGAATTTTATTAGGGTTATTGATTCAAAAATAAGAGATGGGAAATCAGCTGGAGGAGTGAGTAGAGAGTGCTTTAAAAATAATACAGATGCTATAAAATAAGCCACAGTTGCTTTGTTTTTTTATAAGGCATCTTTATATGTACAGTAATGAAAAGTCCTGATTACAACATATTTAGGAAGTAGTAAAATCAAGTGTGAAATGAGTTCTGTGTTCTATGGAAATCTGATGTTCTAACAATGGACCTTTGTTAAGACAAAATTACAATATGCAAAATTTCACACCAAAAATACAGCAGAAAACTCAGACAAAAACATGATTTCCCTCTGAAATAGGGAGGCTATGTTACAAACGGCAGCTTTAACTTTAGGAGAAGGACTCGAACTTCCCAGATCAAAGCGACTTCACCTACTGCGTTCTTCAAGGAAACCTGATTATTGCCATCACAGGCTTTTCCTTTTGCCTAATTATAATTTTCCAATTAAATACAATTTTGCTTGTTGCCTGTGTTGAGTGTGAGCAAAGTGGTAGGAGATATGAGTAATGGTGACATGCCATTGTCACGGTGGCCATCATGAGGATCCAGCCAGAGTATCATACAAATTAACTAACATCTGCCGATCTCACAGAAGTGGCAGGTGTGTTCAGTTCAGAAAAGGTCAAAATATCATACAGAGAAACTGAAACGATGGTAAGTGCTGGAGAAGCAGCAATGGGATGAAATTCAGCAGTTAAAAATGTAAAATCACATACTTTGGGCCAATAAGGAGTTCTGGAATGGTTGGGGACATGATTTAGTGGGAGAGAGATAGATGTAGAGACTGATCACAGGAAAACTACAAGTCAAAACATAAGACTGTATTGTATCAGGGAAGATATGTTCATTGGGAAGAGTGAAAATTTTAATAGCCGTGTAGTAGACTGCAAAAACTCATCGGGAATATGGACTGCCATGCTCGTTATGCTTCTGCAAGATTTATGCACTCAAACTGAGTAAGATTTAGTGAAAAATTATTAGTTATGACAAGAAAAGTAATAAAGAATCAGACTAAAGCCATATGCAGTGCAATAGCCTGTGTCTGATGGTGGCCAAGAGTAAGAGCTTAACAAAGAGTGTAAAATGGTGTAAGCATGCGTAATAGTTCCCCAAAACACTGTCAGTCTTCAGCAAATTTCAATTTAAAGGCTTCCTGAGCAAGGGACATTATCTTTGCGTTTAAAATCTTCAGATGACTTTTCCCTGTACTAGATTTCCTTCCATAACTTCTTTTGCTCACTTTGCTTCCAGTTTGCTTTCTGAACCAATGTGAACTGCCACTGTCTCTGCAACCATAGGGACTTCTGTGGCCACAAGGTGTGGGAAAATCACCACGTTTTTCTACTTTAGAAATTGATCCCCATTATTTCATCTAATGTCACTAATTCTTGTTTTTAAGAAGACAATGAACAGTCATTCCCTGTTCATTGCTTTCTCTCTAACAGTCATCTGGGAAATGGAAGTTCTTGTCTTCCACTAAGACAGCTTGGCTTGTTAATTTTAACACAATTAAGGATGAGAGAACATGACTGCAATCTATAAATGGGTACTGGGTGAAGAGCAAGACTAGTCTGAGCTAAAGAAAAATTTTGTCCAGAGAACAAAAGAATATTGAAAATGAATAAATATAAGTAGACAAAATTTTTTAGCCATGAGGATAGTGATAGTCTTCTGGTCATGGGTTGGCTTTGACTAAGCTATAATCGTAAAAATATATCTGTTACTTTTGAAGAAAACAGCGCCACTTTTCCCCAGGAACCTAGGGGACCAATTGCATCAAAGGTGTTAAATTTCACAAATGGAAATGGCTTGGCCAGCATCCCTTCAGATTGCCTTTGAGTCTCTTATCTGAATAGTTGTGCCCACTTGTAAGAGGATCAAGCATGGACTTCTACTCTTGTCTGCAGAAGTACTTGGATGAATGACCCAGATGCTTTAATCACTCAGACATCCTCTCCTTGGGTGGACTGGAGAGAATCCTTAATGATTTAAGGAGAGAGTATAAAATTAATTAATGAAAAAAATCATATAGCATGATGGCAGAGTACACCACATGATAAGTTGGGAAGGTTTTTTCCCATTCCATACACTGTTTTGGGGAGTTAAAAAGTAGTTTTCAGTACCCACTCAATTCCTGTCACTGCAGGACTATAATTTAACACTAGATCTCCCCCTGCAACATTTTATCCCCTTTAGCTCTAAAACCTCCTCTGATGGAGTTTTGTTCCAACACTTCCCCCAGAGGACTCTGCTCTCCTGTCTAATAAATTTCACAGCTAGGAAGCTTTCTTTGATGCTTTGTCACTCACAGCCACATAAGAATGGCTAAGGAGCTAGCTTCAGACGTCAGAGACGAAGGGTACTTATGTACATGGGAACAGTCTCGAAAGGAGTGAGATGAAGGACTACTGCAAATACCAGCAGCATGGTTACCTTTGCTCACCTTATGTAGCAGGGACCTAGCAAGAAATGCGAAGGTGTGAATTTCAGCACTTATGAAAATGCCAGATTTACAGCCTTAAATAGCAAAGTCTTCTGCCTCTCCACAGAACAAATATAGAAGGATGTCCACTGCGAGAGTTTTCACACAAGCAGGCGTCAGCCCAAGGGTGAAAAATGGTGAATAGACACCTAAAGTGGGGAGGAAGTCGTCTTTCGTCCTCTGACCTACAGAATCTGAAGCAGGGTCACCAGTTTACTGCTCTGTTGACTTTTGACATGGATCAAATGAAAACACTTGGTTGTTATCAGACAGGTTCATTTTGACGTGGCAGTGGAAGACTTTCTTTCCAATTACCAGGCACTGAAATCACCCTGTCACCTGTCAGTGGCTTTAAAAACAATGTCATGGAAGGTGATTTGGACTGAGATGTCATCTATAAAATATTTATTATAATGAGATATATGGGTTTCAGCCACTTAGTGCAACTTGCAGTAGCGGCTAGATGGGTTAAAGACCAAATTACTCAATCCTAATGGCATACACAGTTCTTGCACGGTATTTTTATTGCTAATTACTTGCTGGCATTATATTCACATAAAATAAGACCAATATGGACATGAGGTTTTGGGCAGCCAGTTTGGACCTCTGCAGTAGCTCTTTGCCTTGTCAGCAGAGGTGAATCACTAGTTGAAGCAAGATCCAAACTGAAGCTGGCGGTGTTTAATTACCCTTGAAAAATGGAAAGGTCAAAATAGGACTGACAAAGTCAATTCAGTCTCTGGACAGGGTCCAAACTTCAGTCCCAACTGTCATCTCTTTTGTTTCTTCTTTTGGAGGAATCTACCCTTAAGTATAGATGTAAGAAGATACTCACATTGCAAATTTCTGCAGTTCTTTTTCTCCTTCTCTCCTTTTTTACCTTTCCCTCTTCTATTCCCTCTTTCTTCCTCTCTCTGCCCCTTCTCCCCCTCCTCTTTCTTGCTCTCTTTTTTCCCTTCCATGTGAGAACTTAGGATTTCCTAAGGTATTGGGTTGGCTCGGCCGGATTTTGCTGGCAGCAGGGGGGGAGCTGCAGGGTGGCTTCTGCAAGAAGCTGTTAGAAGCTTCCTGGAACCGAGTGCCGCTCCAAAAAGAGGGGACACCCGCCGCTGCACCAAGGCTGAGTCTATCAGTAAAGCAATAGAAGAGGAACGCCTCTGTGAAAACATATTTAAGAACGGGGAAAAAGAACTGCGCCATTCACAGCTGGCACAGAGATGGAAGAGTGAGAACATGTAGACACACCAAGGTCAAGGAAGAAGGAGAGGGGGGAGGATGAGCTCCAGGTGCTGGAGCAGTTGGGTCCCCCGGGTTGTGGTGCAGACCATGGTGA
>NW_009703863.1:140886-159676 GCF_000703405.1 Apaloderma vittatum | reverse complement strand
AAATCCGGCTGAGCCAACCCAATACAGTGAGATACTTTCTCTAAAAAATTATTGTTAGATTCATAGCATTTGTAGATATTGTTATAGATACTTTATTTATAATGCTTTCAATTTCAGGACATTGTACTATAAAATAAAAAAACTGAAAAAATTATATTCAGCTGTCTACTATGGTTTAATTATGAAATGAAAATAATAAGTTTCTTTTTATCATTGTTGCATTTGTCATCTTTTCATTTCAGTAAATCCTTTGTTCTTAGGTGAAGCTCCTAACCTTTTCCAACTATTCAGTTTTCATACTTGGATCATGCCCTTCTTATGTGTTTCCTTTCCAATGTAAATAATCCTATGCTTTCAACTTCTCTTCAGGTGAGGGTTTTGTTGGGTTTTTTTAGGATCTTGGCTATTATTAATTTCCTTTTTTATCAGCTCCTCATTTATCTCTTTTTTGATAGAAAGTGATCAGAAATAGTGCTGTATTTTTTAAATGGCTTTATCATTGGTAATTCAACTATTTTTTTTTTTTAGCATCATATTCTGCTGGTGTTAAAGTGCAATTCAACACTATCATTATTGATACTTCTGTCCTCTGTCTCCCTGCATGAATGTTAAGTGAAAACATTTTAAGTTTCACTAGAAGAAAAGAAAAACCAGATATATTTGTACATTAAAGTATATTTACTATCATGGCACCTCTTGACCCATCTAGCTTACCTCTCTCCAAGTGTGAGCCGTAGCCATCCTTGGCTGTTCGAGTTATTTAGCAGATTCTGCTTTTATTTTAAAATCCTAAGATCTTCCCTTTATTTTTGGCAGGTCTGCAAACCTTTTGACAAACCTATGCCAAGGTTTATATGATGAAACCAGGTGCGCTCTGCATTGCTTTTCATTCTACAGCAAGCATGGTACACAGCTGTAATTTTACTCAAGTCCCCAGCACCATTTTGCTTAAGTTGCTCTATATTTGTGTACTAGATTTTTGCAGTTCACCTGTGTGCGTATTCTTCAGGGTATACTGAATATTGCCAGGCTGCTAAGATGACTAATCAATTCTTATCAAAATGTGACTGTGTCTTCCACAGTCTCATAGGAAATTGCAGAAAGGCTAAAAACAGAGTGTTTGAAGACACCTGTATATGTGACTTAGAATAGTTTTGCTTGCCTGTAGACATCCAACTCTATTAGGAGGCTCATCTCTCTAGGTTTCCTATATCTGCCTTGAAGAAAAGAACTAGCATTTTAAGTGCAGTGAATCACTTAACACTATCAAATACACCAATGTCTTGTATCTATGATATCCCCAATCTTCCAGCCTCTGCAGAGAGAGTTGTTATAAACGGCCTGTCTTTTCTGGGGAGAAGAAAGGCTACACACAATCCACTGTTCTATCCCCTCAGTCCCTAGAAAACCTCGCAAAGACCTTTGAGATGTTCGTAGAATTCCTTGTGATTTTTAGAGCAGGCTCACCAGTATCTGACTGTGATTAAATACAACCAGCCAGTAAAAGTAAGCCTCACTCTACCCCTGAATCCTAGAGTGGCCCCAAATGAATAAGATATGAAATTTTATGGTATTGTCTCCAATCTGTTACACTGGATCTTTTAGGACCTGATACACCGCAGATGTTGCAGTGCTGCCATCCGTCACTCAGGCTCCTGAGTGACCTGCCCTTTGGTAATGAGGGAGTTTCTGAAGTTGGTAGTTTCTGCACCTTTTGGCTTGTAGTGCTCGAGCCCACAGATAACATGCAATTGTGCCAGTTTACCAAGAGACAATATTGCAAGTTCCTGTGAATAAATCTCAGTGTTACAGATATGGCCAATCTCAATTTCTTAGTTTTAGTTCATTTATTATGAATTAATTTCAGTGAACTTTATCATGTATGTACCACTAATATGCATGATGTTTTGGCTTCCTTGTCTGTATTTATATAAAACAGTGTTGCAAGATGAAGGCAGACATTCCTCTTAAGATGGAGCTGTTATTCCCAAGTATCAAGCATTAAGAGCTTTATGTGTGGATACTTTGATTATCTTGGTTCTTGGAACTCTTGCCTACTTTCTGTTTGCATCTAGGTTACTCAATGTGGCAATTTTTTACTTCTCACCTTAGTTACACTGATTCTTTCCTAAATATTCTATGGCTTTTTGTGTAATCCCTTTTCTTTAAATAATGAATCCAAAGGGCCTGATCCAAAAGTTCCCCTCTCCAGTGACAGCTCAGAGACTTGCTTGAGATTAAACACAATGTCAGTCCAGTGTCTAAAATGTCTACTGTTCACTATTTAGTACTTAGAGCTGTCCAAAGAATTACATGGCAGCACATACCCCCGACTTCTAACCAGCAGCAAATGTTGAGCAAGAAAGATTTGAGAGAGCTAAATTATCTCGTTAAATTAACTGGAACATTTTAATTTTTACTAGAGTTGAGTGAGCTTGAGTAAATATGACGAACTGGAAGCTCACTTCATTTAGCAGACATCAAACACACACAGAATGTTGCCCAATTTAATCTAGCCCTGCCAAGCTGGGAAAATGCTTGTATAACATCAGTGAACAAGAAAAGGGGTAAAATTTACTCTTGATTGAGAATGTGTGGATAAATTCCCTTAACACGAACTGGTGTTGTATACCTGTGCATGTATATATATGTGCATATATATGTATGTATATACATGCACAGGTTTACAACGCTATACATATATATCATAAAGCTTCCTCTGGGGAAAACCCTCCAAACACCTCAACAAGGGAGAATTAGTGCTTCTGTGAGTTACTCCCAATGAATTCAATAAAAGCTTTCCCTCTCCTAAAAGGAATATGCAAAATCCTGTCCTACACCCAAAGGTTTATCTCCTTTTCCTCTGCTGTCTCTTATCAAACACATACCAATACAGTCACTTGTTCAGTCATGCTCAGTAGAGTGGCTGTTATTTTTTTTTTGGCTTTATACCCTGAGCTTAATGGGCACATTTTGTGAAGAGTGAGCCAACCAGGTAAATAGCTGCTACTATGGAGCTTAAGAGCTACAGCTCTCAAATTAGGAGGTGCTTTTTGTCAAATAGGCCTCTGTAGCTCTAATATTAGTAACAAAACAAGGGCTTTTCAGACAAGAAAAAATCTTTAGTCTGGCTCTGTATCACACTTAACTCTGTTGCCTTGTCAAATATGTCAATGTTCATATTATACAGCAGCATTCATCTGTGGATGCAAAAATGCTTTACAAATATTGCCTCTTGAATAGTTTTAATTTATACTTAACGACCAGGTTTGTGAGATACTACTCCAAAAGAATGGGAGTGAGCTATTAAAAAAAGTTAGTATAAATAAATTACAGTGATTTATTTTCTTTCCTGTTGCTGTTTAGAGGAGTGTTTTTTTGAGCTCCAGAACAATGCTACCAACATATACTAGAGCATTTTTCCTCGTTTGGTTTTAACGCCACGTCCAGACATATCTACATGCTGCTTTCATTCTAGTTTCAGCTTCTGTGCTTCTATACTTAGTAAGCATCTTCTAGGAGAGCACCAGGAGCAAGATACACAGGAGGGAGAATACAGCCCTGTGTAGAGGCATTATGGTCTCAGATTCATACAACAGGCAAAAGTAGTCATCCTTTTCCTCCAACTTGTTTATAGAATTTTATTACTTTTTTGCATGCTCCAGAAACATTAGCTAGAAACATTACTGAAGGAGTTCCTTGCCTTCAGGCTATACAACTTCTGCCAGTGTTTTAAGGCATTTTTATAGAATTTTTAAGCAAATTTGCTTTGAGCACACTCTTTCATTTTACATTTTCTGAGGACAAGGCTGCAAGTCTGTTTGTGAAAGGCAGATGTCACAAACACGTGTTGTGAGTTTTAAACGTTGTGAAACATGGTGCACTAGGATGTCTTGTACCTATCTGAAACACAAATAATAGCAAGTACTTACCTACTCACTCATAATAAACTAGGTGTTAATCATTCCTTCTCTTAATTTACTAGCTACTCTATTAGTTAAAAAATGATGAAGTTTTGTGAGTATCCCATTCTCTCAGTACATCTGTAAGAAATGTTATTTTTGTGTTAAAAGAATAATACATTGAAGCAAAGAGAAATGAAGCTGCAGGCAAGCTATCTTTGCTGCTTCAGTTCTTGGGTTCCTGATTATCGTGTTCTAAGTCTTGAATATCAGAGCTGGCACATGCTCACAACACAGCTCTGAGTTTTCTGAGAACTGCAGGTTATTTTTTCCTTTGAAAATCAACTTTTGGTGCTCAAAGCTGGGTTCTGAAACTGAAACATTTAAAAGCAAAGGCCTTTGTTTTGATCAAGGATGCACACAGATGGCCAGCGAGTGGGAAGGAGTTTTGACTGTGTATCAAGGGACAATGTGAAGTAGTTGCTGTGGAGCACATTTATTCTTGCTGATAATTTGGTTAGGGTGCTCTTGCATACTGAGGAAAATACCAGGACTGCTTATCCTTGGAGTCCAAGGCTGCTTTGCTTTGAGCTAGTTTTTCTGATCTGCTTTAGGATAGCAATTTGGCAGACAACTGGATAGTGTAAGAAAACTCCTATTCAGGAACATAAGCCTAAAATAATTAGATGTGCTCCTAGGGCATAGATAAACATTCGTCTTCTATTTTTTGAAAGCAGATGAACTTACTAGACCCACCCTAATACTCCAGGGTTCTGTCCAGCCTGATAGGCTGCCACAGAAGCTCTAAAACCATTGCACACAAAGGCACCACGGGACTCCCACCATCAACATGAGCTCTCTGCCTGCCTCTGGCGCTAGCTGTCAGAATCACTTCATCGGAAATCAAGGTGAAGAATCAGCAGCACTAAATACTACAGGACAAAGGCATAAACCAGCTTTGTAACCCTGGGCAACCTGGATGTTTGCTGACTGACAGTGTGAATGACAGCCCAGTTGTCAGTCTAAAATATCATCCTCTAATCATTCCAGATGTCACCTGACAAGATGATGGCTACTAAAAAGGGGAATAATTTGGGAAAAGTCATAAAGCCCATTATCTCCTGTTGAAACCATTTCTCTTTGCTATTTCTGAAGTCTCTGCAAAATAGATCCAGAATCCCATATGTAACATGCGACTGGTTTATTAACAGAGAGTGGATGCTTAGAACTGCACTGGACACCCTATTACATTCCTAGGGAAACCTGCCCCCAAGCTATGCCACTCCTTCGTGTCTTGGCAGGTGACTCCAATTTGGCCATACCGTGTAACTGAAATATTTTACCTGCTCCAAAATACAAGGAGCAAAAGGCTGCCGTAGCAGTCACTCACACACACAGCCTAGCAAATAAGACAGAGAGCATGGAAGTGCTCACAAAAAGTGCAGTTTCAGGGCAGAATTCTTCCTCCTTAATAAAGAAAGAAACATCTGAATACGTTGTTAAAGCGTTTCCATTCTTGCTTAATTTATTCAACTGCTTTTTAATTTCAGTATGAAGAGAGGACTATATTCTGAACTTCAGACTGAATGAGGGACTGCACTTAAAGGAAAAATAACAAATAAGAGGACAAAATCTGTTTTGAGAAGGACAACAAAATACAGCTGAAGAGGTGAGGGAGGGGAAGACAAGACAGACAGGAAAATATGTCTGGATCTTGAGCTTTATCTAATTTGCATGGCCAGGTTTTTGATAGCAGAGGGGCTATAGGAGATGCATCTGTGAGAAGCTGCTAGAATCTTCTCCCATGTCTGATGGAGCCCATGCCGCTGTCTCAAAGGAGGGCACGCCACTGGCCAAGGCTGAGCCAATCAGCAATGGTGGTAGCACCTCTGGGATAACATATTTAAGAAGGGAGAAGAAACTTTAAAATAAACTTCAGCTGAAGAGAGGAGTGAGAATATGTGAAAGAAATAACTCTGTAGACACCAAGGTCAGTGAAGGAGGAGGGGGAGTTCCAGACTAGGGACTCCCCTGCAGCCTGTGGTAAAGACCATAGCGAGGCAGGTTGTCCTCTTGCAGCCCATGGAAGTTAACGGTGGAGCCGATGTCAGCCTGCAGCCCATGGAGGACCCCATGCTCCAGGAGGTGAATGCCCGAAGGAGACTATGGCCCCATGGGAAACCTGTGCTGGAACAGGCTCCTGGCAGGACCTGTGCAACCATGGAGAGAGGAGCCCACACTGGAACAGGTTTGCTGGCAGGACCTGTGACCCCGTGGGAAACCCACATTAGAGAAATCTGTTCCTGATGGTCTTCATTCCATGGAAGGGACCCACGCTAGAGCAGTTCATGAAGAACTGTAGCCCATGTGAAGGACTCATATTTACTGCCCTGGGAGAGACCCCGCTGTCTTACTGCTGGGGACTGTTCTGAGGAGCCTCAGACCACTGAGGCCCCAGAGGAAGTCAGGATAGAGGATGAGATTGCCTTGGTTGGTAAGGACTAGGTTAGCGATCAGTCAAGCAATCTGGACACCCATAAATCTATGGGCCCTGATGAGATCCAGCTGTGGGTGCTGAGAGATCTCACTGAAGTCATTGCTAGGTCACTCTCCATCATCTTTAGTAAGCCATGGGCAACAAGACAGGTGGCTGGGTACTGGAGGAAAGCAAATGTCACTCCAGTCTTCAGAAAGGGCAAGGAGGAGGACTCTGGTAACTACAGACCGGTCAGCCTCACTTCCATCCCTGGAAAGGTGATGGAACAACTTAGTGGTGTCTCTAGGCATATCAAGGTTAAGAGGGTCATTAGGAGCAGTCAACAGGATTTTACCAAGGGGAAGTCATGTTTGACCAACCTGATAGTCTTTTATGAGGACATCACCAGGTGGATAGATGATGGCAATGCAGCAGACATGGTTTATCTGGACTTCAGTAAAGTATTTGGCACAATCTCTCACAGCATCCTCACAGCCAAACTGAGGAAGTATGCTCTGGATGATGGGGTAGTGAGGTGGATTGTGAACTGGTTGAAGGAAAGAAGTCAGAGCTGTAGTCAATGGCACAGAGTCTAGTTGGAGGCCTATGTCTAGTGGAGTACCTCAGGGGTCAGTACTGGGACCAGTGTTGTTCAGTGTTGTTCAGTCAACAACCTGGATGAGGGAATAGAGAGCGCTGTCAGCAAGTTTGCTGATGACACAAAACTGGGAGGAGTGACTGACACACCAGAAGGATGTGCTGCCATTCAGTGAGACCTGGACAGGCTGGAGAGTTGTGTGGGGAGAAATTTGATGAAATACAACAAGGGCAAGCGTAGAGGCCTGCATCTGGGAAAGAAAAACCCCAAGTACCTGTATAGGTTCAGGGTTGATCTGTTGGAGAGCAGCATAGCAGAGAGGGACCTGGAGATCATGGTGGACAGCAGGATGACCATGAGCCAGCAATGTGCCCTCATGACCAAGAAGGCCAATGGCATCCTGGGATTCATTAGAAGGGGTGTGGCTAGTAGTTTGACACAGGTTCTCCTTCCCCTCTACTCTGCCCTGGTGAGGCCACATCTGGTGTCTCATTGATAATCATCCCTGTTTTGTCCCATCTGGTGTCCACATATCTTGTGTCCAATTCTGGGCCTCTCAGCTCGAGAAGGAGAGGGAACTGCTTGAGAGAGTCCAGCTCAGAGACATAGAGATGATTAAGGGAGTGGAACATCTCCCTTATGAGGAAAGGCTGAAGGAGCTGGGTCTCTTTACCTTGGAGAAGAGGAGGCTGAGGGGTGACATCATTAATGTTTATAAATATGTCAAGGGCGAGTGTCAGAAGGACGGAGCCAGGCTCTTTTCAGAGATGTCCAATAATAAGACAAGGGGAAATACGTGCAAGCTGGAGCACAGGAGGTTCCACAAAAGCATTAGGAAAAACTTTTTCATTGTGAGGGTGACAGAGCACTGGCACAGGCTGCACAGAGAGATTGTGGAGTCTCCTTCTCTGGAGACATTCAAACCCCTCCTAGACATGTTCCTAAGTGACCTACTGCAGGTGATCCTGCTCTGGCGGGGGGGGTGGACTAGATGATCTATTGAGGGCGCTTCCAACCCCTCACATTCTGTGATTCTGTGATTCTGTGAGTCTGTGAGTCTCTGTGAGTTCTCCCCCTGAGAAAGAGAGAGCAGAAGAAGCAACTCATGATGAACTGACCACAGCCACCATTCCCCATACCTCTGTGCTGCTGCGGGAAAGAAGGTAGAGAAAATCAGGAGTAAAGATGAGCTTGGGAAGAAGAGAGGGGGGGGGGGAAGGTTTTTAAGATTTGTTTTTATTTCTCATTGTCCTACTCTGATTTTGACTGGTAATAAATTAAACTCATTTCCCCAAGTTGAGTCTGGTTTCCCCATGACTGTAATTGATCTCTCCCTGTCCTTATCTCGACCCATGAACATTTTGCTATATTTTCTCTCTGCTGTGCAGCTGAGGAGGATAGTGATAGAGAAGCTTTGGTGGGTACCTGGAGTACAGCCAGAGTCAACCCACCACAATTTGCAAGCATAACCCGAAACATTGAAGTCAGAATATAGTTTGTCTTCCAGATAAAACTAAAAATGGACCTACAGACTGGTTCGTTATAGCAGGCTGTTTTAATGACATAAACTAAAATTCAGAAACATTCTTTGATTATTGTGTTAATTCCTTTCAAAGTCTGGTGAAGGAAGTTCCATACCGTGAGCGAGAAAAGTCTATATCTCATTCATATAAAATGTCTCGAAGAAGTACACTGAAAGATTGCTGCCAGACGTTGGCAAAGAGGACAAAAGTATGCTTAGAGCAACTGTTAAAAGTCTATCTCCTGTAGTCTACATTAGGCCTGATTCTGCCGTATTCACTGATACTGGTCCATAACAGACTGATTAATTGCAGTGAAGGCAGTGGAATAATTTATGTAGTAAAGAGGGAAATCTGAGTGAATTAGGAAGAAGGTTGTAGCCATTTGTCTTAATGAAGAATTTCTGATTGCTTGCTATCTACCTGAGCAATTCCAACATGGTCATTAACATGATGTAGAGGCATGGAAAAACCTCACCCTAAGAAAAGGTAGATTTTCTTATTTCCCTTATTACTATTTCTTAATTATTTATTAGATTTCTAGTAATATATCATGAAAATACATTTCTTCTTAACTAATCAGTTCCCCTTTTTTAAACTTTGCATTTTATCACATGATAGTTCCTAAATTTTCACTTATCCAAAGAGCAGCTTGAATATGGCACCAAAAGCTTGAATTTCCAAACAGTGACTTGAACAGTTTTATGTAAAAAGTTATGACAAAAGATCATACTGAAGCATCTTCCCATGTCAGGTTAGATGATAGTGCTGCTGGCTTCTAACAATATTTTGGCTTTTGCAGTGAATCATGGCTTCAGCTGTAGGAAGTTTGGAAACACAAAGCCTTGATGGGAGCCTGTGAAATGCTGGAAGGTTGATATGCCTCCCATAGTGTGCGAGATGGAGGCCATGAATGTTCTTGGTCTTGGGGCAGCACAGAACAACTTCACAAAAAGTATTTATTTCAGCTTTTGCAGAAACTGATCTTAGCTCTTTCTTAAAAGTTTATAAATTTGGAGATTGGTTCTCAGTAGCTGCAAGTCCTCATTGTATCTTGGCTGTGTTTCACCGATATGTGAGTAAATACATATGTGGTTTTGTGTGTTTACATATTCTATGTTCCTTTTAAGGAAGTAAGAAGCAATAGTTAACAGTGGATTTTGAAAAAATTATCTGTGAATAACCAAAAGGCTGTTGTAGGCAGTCAACTATTAAATTTATTACTGGATACTGCTAGCAGAAATTTCAAAAAATACTTTCTTCCCTCTGATATTTCAACTACTTATTTTGTATTACTAATTATTTTGTATCACTAATACCACAGCTCTAATGAACTAAAGCAGCTCTAGGGCTGACTTACATTCAATGCTGATTTTCTTTTATAAAATTGCATTTGCTTATGCTTCTACAAAACCAAAAACTCATTAGCCTTCTGGATACCAAGAAGTAATATTTTAAAAATATATTTTTTAGAAAAAACCAGTCACAACTAAAATTATTCCAGTTTGAACTGCATTACAATTAGTTATACTTTGGCCTCATGCAACTACACCTGCGTGACCTTTAGGTGAGCCTTCAGTGAGTGAACAATTTCATGGGGCTTTGCAATTCCTTACGTGGAGTTAAGAAGCTCTTTCTTCTGTTTTGGTCCTTGAGTTAGCACAGTGCAATGACTGCTCTTCTAGAGAATTTTCTCCTACTCTTTATTCCCCTTGATAATCATCTCTGTTTTGTCCCATGCTGTCCTTTGCCAACAGTGACAAGTTAATGAGCATAAGGAGAGGGCCATGAAAGAGCTACCAAAACATCCTGGCTTACAGCAACCCTCACTGAAGGAAGTCCCAAGCATGTGCTGTCTGTCAGCCGGTGATTGGAGAAGTACAACAAGGCAGAGGGATCTAAGTGTAAGCCTGGGTTCTCTGCTCTTCCCCACAATTCTGCCACTGGCTACTGCTGGAGGCAGGGCTCAACTTGAGAGACCTTTGGTCTCATCCAGCCTGGTTTTTCTTAAGCTAAAACTTTCATGTTGTGCTTTGATTTTTCTTCTGCTTTCTGCAGATAGTTAGATTTTTAAAGGATAAAAAGAAGTAGAAGAGTGTTCTATTTCATTTCACACTTCTGTACTTCTCAGCTTCCAGTCTGTTCACTGCCTAAAAGGAGAGAAAAAAATGAAGAGAACAAATACTGTGGCATCCCTGCCTTCCTGAGACTGGTAATTCAGCTGGTCACAATCTCAACCTCTTATATCTTAGTTTTCCCAGTAGTTTTAGGAGCATTTCCTGCTGCCTTGGCTCTCAGATGTCAGAGCTGGTAGAGAACTATGAGAAATGAGTTGTTAACTAGCAGTCCCTCATAATATTTTCTGGTATCTGGAAAAGTTTTATGTGAGTTTCCCCTAAAAGATTGTTTCTTTAGAGCAAGTCAGAAGGAAAACATTTTGCAGGTTGATTAGAATAATCTCCATTAAAAATGGGTTTGAGGGAACTCCTGATTCTGAAAATGAAGTTGTAATGGAGCAGTCTTACAACAAGAATTCTTAGAAATCCCAGCCAAGACCTACTACAGCATTGTCCAAAGCTGAAATTCCCTGTAGCTCTATGTTTAGCACTTGCTAAGGTACTAGGGCAGTATATGCTTTTCTATTCACAGATTTAATCTGTGTGGCTGAAATTAATGCAAAATTTACTATTTATTTGAATAAAATTAACTTATCTTTGGGCATCTTGGGGACACTTGAAGAACTGCTTTATTTATTATTGAGGATAAAACTGGCAAAATTCCTGTGTATAATTTTCTCTATTTTAGCTTTTTTAAGCAGCATGCTTTCCTATGAAGTTTGGATAGGAACATGCTTGCTAATGTAAGTTCCAAGATTGGATCCATTGCTATAGTGCATGAGTTTTTTAAAAAATGTGAGGTTTTAACTGTTTTTCTTTTTTCAACAGAGAAATCCAGCACTGCAATCCACATTTTAAGAATGATTGAATGCTTTAGCTATTTGGTAGTTGCCCTTGGATATGTATTGTATTTAAAGGTTAAAGTATGCCTTGATGAAAAAGTGTTTGCCTTTATCTGTTCATTGCTATTTTATCAATTGCTTCAGATGTGAAAATCTTTTTTATCTGGTTGAGGGTTGTGTGTTTCTCACTGCTAAACTTTTCTGTACTTAGTACTATATGCCACTTTGGTTTTACGCATTACAGTCAGGTTTGAATTTTGGCTTCTCCTTGGAGTATTTAACAAGGAGAGAGATTTTACAAACTAAAATGCTTTCTGCAAAACACAGCTGTGGAAAAAAAAGGTGAAGTAACTCAGTCTATGTCTCCTTGCAATGTATTTTCTCTTTATATATCTCTTTAAAAAGCATTTATGCAATTTTACATAATTCTTTTGGCAGTAATGTTTATTGCCCAGATGGGTGAAATTATTAATATACCTGTCAAGCTGCATTTTCAAAGATCAGTAATATATATAAACCTCTTTGAGGGTCCTTGATATGTATTATTTTTATTTGAGACCCTTGTTCCACTTCAATAAAAGGATGACACAAGATGTTTACTTAAAAAAGTCTTTGACAGCCTCCTGAGAATGTTTTGATAGAAAGGCATACATTTGGTTACAATTAGTAAGTCAAACAATTTGCCATTGTTATCTCACTGTTTTTCTAGAGCCTGTAAGGTTTCAGAAAATATCCATCTCCATGTTTCAGTTAATTGATTGCATGTTCGGTAGGAACTCCCTATCCCTTTAATTTTATCAGAGAGATTTTACACTAAGGCATGTGGTAGAAAGCAAAAGAGGAATATTGACACAGCTAAGAATAAAGAGATATTGTACTTGTATCAAGGCTAATATTCCTGTGTGTGGGAAAAAATACCAATATGTTCCTGCTACTTCTGGGTGCAAGATGTTACACCCGAGGGCTGAAAGTAATAGTTGTTGGTGTGAAAGTATTCACCAATATCAAGTGCAGATGAATGCTTTCAGAGATAGCTGAAGGCTGAGTTAATCATATTTTAGTTTGATATTTGAACTTGTACTCTATCTGGTGTAAAAATTATGAGTGACTTAATTTTATTCAAACTTTATTAGCAGTGTGATTAAAGGATTCAAATCTTTATCTGACACTTTTGCTGTGTTGTGATTTGTTTTCTTATTTGCCACTTCATGCGTAATCTATAATTTCATTTTTCCTTTTGTGTGTTAGCTGAAATACATCTTTCTGTTGAATATTTTACTTTCTAAATAGAAACTGAAGAGTCTCAGCTAAAGTCATTATCTTTCTTTTTAGTTAGTAGGCATATCTTTGTAAATATATCCCATATTGCTTACAACTCTTTGTTGGTTACATGATTAAGCTGGCTCTAATGTGAATTAGTGTCTATGTCACAGAAATTCCTTGTGCAGTTACCACCCATTGCCAGGTTTAGGCTGATAGCAAGAACTGGTGCTTCTGTGCCTCCTTTAATCATCCTTTTTTGTTTTCACTCTTACTGGAGAAACTACAGATCATGTTCCTGCAACAGTGGGTGCACACTGGCAGCAGAGCAATGCAGAGCTTGTAGTGCTATTCTGCTTGATAAACCTGTGTCCTTGAAGTCTCCTGCATCCCTTTCCCATCAGACTGGTTAAGTCACACTGCTTTTATGAATTCTTGGTGGGAGTGGTCAATACTGAATTGAATAATTCCCTTTTGAATTATATGTTCAACAAAACAGTCCTTGAAAAGGCCTGCTAGGTTTTGGATGGGTGCACAGGAAGAAAAGGGTAGGAAAGAAATTACTCCTCCAATGCACAGCTGGAGAAGAGAAGGAACTTGAATCGCTTTCCACGGTTGCCGCCTCGGCTCCCTCAGCACGGTGGGAAAGGACAGACCTGCACAGAGTTGTCCCGTGTCCCTGTCCCTGCCCTGCCCTGTGCTGCCCTCCCAGCAGCACTGCAAGGGGAGGTCAGCATCATGGGTCTCTTCGCCGCTTGGTGCACAACTGGCACCTTGGCCGACTGTGTACCAACACTTCTGGGCAATGAAATCACATTGCCTGGTGCCCCCAAAACTAGAATTGAGAGTTTGGGTTTCTCAGTGCATGTCAGCAGCAAATTCACTCTTTCTCATTTCCTTGTCATCAGAGCTACATTATGTCAGCTCATGTTCTCTTACAGCAGTTGGAATGCAATTTAGCTGGTGATTAAGTTACTTTGTTCGAGGGAATTGGATGCTGGTAGGAATGTCTGTTCAAAGGGTTAACTTAACCTTCCCCAAGGTTGTAATGGACACTGGAAGATCAAAAGCTTCTCCAAACTCCCAGAGAAAAAAAAAAAAAGAAAAAGATTTTTTTGCTTTTACAGTTTTCAGTCAATGTCTTCCCTCTGGAATGAAAGTCATAAAGCATACTTAAACTCATGGTACAAACAATTAATTCTGTCTCTAATCGTAAACATAATTTGCCTGGTGTTCCACTTCTTTAAATTTATGCAGTAGCCATGTTTGTCAAAGTATTTGGCATCAATGACATCATCTTTGTTGAAATGCTGGATAGCATGATGAGTCCCAGATGTTGACACACAGCAAAAGTCAAGAAAGAATAAAATATGAAGATCAATTGTAACAGCTACAGAGGTAATGAAAAGTGTTTCTGTTTTCTCCTAGTATTCAAAGATAATTATTTGTATTTGTCTGGGGTTTGTTTTACATAAATGATCAATCAGGGACTGTGCTGAATATTCTGCATATGCAGTATGAGGGGAGACTGAGATGTGAATTTGGATGAAAGCTAAATAAAGCATGATTCGACTTCATAATTGCACTATTTCGTTTGTGTTTTTTCCAACCTTTTACACTTTGCATGTGTAGATTACAATATATGCAGAATATGTGTACTGAGAACCAAATGTGCCTCTTTCTGAACTGCCAGGATATAACGTGTCATTTAGATAATGGTCATGCATGGTTATGTCAGCACATCATGTTTTCTAATGTACTGTAACATGACATGCCAACGTAACCAAGAGTAGCACCATTTCCTAATGACATGTCATGTCTGTGAAATGTAAAAAGGATGTGACTTGCTGAGAATCAGGCTGGAAAATGTTTTTTTGAATTTTAAAATAAAATCACTCTCCATGCAGTTTGTCCATTTCCAAAAGTGGTTTTCATGAAAGTATGGTTTAGATGCCGTAAGGGAAAAAATCATAAAGGTACCCAAGCATGTTTTCATATTTGCTGCGTATCTACTCAGGCACTTCATGTTCCCTATACATGGTAAGGAAAACATTAACAGATAATATATCCATCCATCTAGAGCATCCTTAGCACTACATAAGGCTGACCTGACTAATATTTTCACAGAAAATCAGGCAGAGGTACTCCCTTACTTTCTCATCAACAACAAATACTTTCTTTAGATCATTCTATTGTCTAGATAGTGTTCACTGTCATGAAGAATTCCCATATCCATAGTTTAAAAATTGGCTTGGAAAATGCCTGTTTGTCAAATTTCTTTCCTTAATTTACTGCAGTAGTTCTCCAGGCTTTACAGGCATAAGACAGATTGTATTAAAGGCACTGGGAGAAAAAGGAAACTCAGACTTCATCTCAAAGTATTGTATATCAAAATATAACCCTTTTTCTTTTCTTCTTAGTAGATAACTCTTCATCTGCTTATTGGGAGTGAAAGTCTTGAAAGTACTTGGAATTAGTCTCAATAAATGTTTTCTAAAATCTGAAGGTAGAGGAAATAGTGATGAGGTCTGTGGTGTTGGCTGGTGGTGCAATTTTCTCTGTGCTACTCAGTTTCAAGCTGACCATATGGCATTGGCATTGCTGAGTAAGTGGGATTTATTTCTGAAATTATTTGGAATTCTTTTACCTTTTTTTTCAGGATGCATGGCAATTTGGAGACAAACATTAAAAACAGATCGACTTATACTGTTCTTTCTGTTTATAGGACTTATACTGTTCTTTCTGTTTATAGGACTTATACTGTTCTTTCTGTTTATAGGACTGTACTTGGTTTATATTCTGCTGTTGATGCATGAATCAAGGTTTTTCTCAAGGTCTCCTAAACCTGCTAAAACTTACAGGTGAGTCTTTCAGATAACCTCATGAAAACCATCACATCTACTTGATTTTGCTAGATCTCATTTTCAAAAATGTGTGTGTTATTTAAGAGTCTACTTCACAGTTCTGAAAGTAGCCTGGATGCTTAGTATATTAGATCTCACTGACCTTCAAAGGGACATCTAAGCATTTATGGTCAGATGCTGAATGAAAGAGGAGACTAGTAAGATTTTTTATAGCATTTTGTCCCCACACCCCCTCTGAAATCACTTTAAACATTGTCCTTCAAATTAAAAAATGGGGCATGACTTCTAAATCATATGTGTACTTCTGCAAATATTATCTGTAATTTATTTAAACCTTTTGAATACCCCAGGAAAAAGGTATGTGTGGATGTAGTGCTTCAGTAGAAAATATCTTCTATGAATTTTGGGACAAATCCTGGGGTTTGTCACTAATGTGTCATTTCAGTCATTACTTGCTGAGCTGTATCATTAGAAATCTGGGTCACATAGGCCATGCTTAAATTACATATCAGATGACCCAATTGTTTAAAGTAAGCTGGTGTAATTCAGTATCACTTTAAGCAATTTATGCCACTGAAGATCAACCCCCTCAAAGTCCTGCATCTTCCTGAGTGGAATTACTTCACCTTCTCAAGTCTTTTCTTACATCTTCTCATATTAGTCAGGACCCCCTACCTTCCCATCCCTGGCTTATCTGACTGGCTTGTGGTACTGATGCAATTACTGTCTCCGTATATACTCTATTATTAGTCTTAAAAACATAAAAATTTCAGCTGAAACACAATCATATCTGTTATAGATAGTAGGTGGAAATACTGCAGGAGAAAATCTCATGGGGGAAAAAGAGAACTTTGCTGAAGCGTGAGCAAAATATACTTCTTTGTTGCATACAGTTATGATAATACAGTATAGTATCATGTAATGAAATATCACACAACATATCTTCTGCATGCTTTAGCATCAGTTTTATTTACAATTAATAAGTGTGCAAACAGAATAGTTAGCTTTGCCGATTTTGCTTTTCTTTTCTTTTTTTTTTTGATTCTTCCATCCATTTTCCAGCTGTCATTCCTTTTTCTTTCCATTCAGAAAAATGTGCTACTGCAGACTGACAAATGTGTACTACAGTGATTAAAAGTCATATTCAGAGCTATTGATTACACATCCAGTGACTTCTTGCAGGGCCACTATATTTGTGCCAAACTGTGTTATCAGACTCTCCACTAGCATGACTTTAGTTCAATGGCTTATCTTTGGTTCTGTTTAAAATACATGCAAAAATATTTGCCAGAAGCCCTGCATCTGATGTTGAGCACACACTTTGCAGCTGTCTCTGTAATTCTTAGAAAGGTGAAAAAGCAATAACTTAACACACTCTACCACCCAAGTCTGATTTTTTTGTCTAAGGTCACCTTATATTTGCAGATCTTGGAAAATTATCATGAATATTTATGATAGCATCAAAAAATCAAGGAGCTGCAAATTGTTTACAACATTTTTAAGAGTATGAAACCAGCTTCTACTATAAATCAAATACATGTTAGAAGTGGATGAAAATTTAAAGCTCCTTGGTTCCGTCCTATACTCTTATGTACCTGAAAGTTGAATGTTTGTCAGTAGCACTATTTTAAAACACTAATGTGGGCTGTACAGCTAAAAAATAAAATCTAAACAAAAGTATAAAATCAGTCATTCTAAAGACTGCACATGAAAGTGCTTTAATGAAATATTAATTTGAAATAGATGCCATAAAACTTTGTGAAAACATCCAAAATGTAGAATCAATCTGACTAAAGTTTCATCTGCTTATGCCTTTCTCCTGCTTTTAGAGAAGTAAATTCTTCCATAACACAGTAGCTCAGATGTGCATATTTGAAAAAGTGCACATTAAAAATATGTGAAAGATTAGCTTCAAATACTTGTGCATTTTTCTTCTACAAAAGCATGATTTACAATCTGACACTAATTTAATAGCTAGCTGGAGAAATACACCCAGAGAAACAGCATTATATTTTTTTAGGCAGAAGCAACCAATTCTAAATCTGGGAAGTGCTGGTAAATTGTTATTTAAATTGCATTTATTATATGAAAACATCAAAACATTTGGGTTTGTTTAAACCAGAGAAATAATGCAAGTACTTTAGATGAGACACACCCCTTGCCTAAATATTAGTATCCTGCATGAAAGGGAAAACTGTACACCTCTTAGGATTATGATTTTCAAACCTTTTTGTGCCAAGTCCTGCCACCAGCAGTAGTGGTGACAGCACCTTTAGCCTGCATCTCTACACAGGCTCACATGTCGTGGTGCAGACACTTGTGTACCACTTGTGCTCTGTGGGTTGCAACTTGGGAAAGCCCGTGTTGGAGCTCTCAACCATTTAAATACAACTGTGCTAATAAATAAGGGATCTGATTTAGAGACTATATTTTCATTTTATGTCTCTTTAGGAGGCTTCATATTTTTTGTATGTGGTTTCTCTAGTTCTTCCTAGCAGTTGAATGTTACTTGTGATGTCCCTCAGGTTTTTTTTACTGAAATACTTTTGACTTGGGAAGCATATGGGATTTCAGGGTCTCCCCACTCCTTGCTTAAAAGATAATTCAAAGATCTTTATGGCCAGAGGTAGCCCTCCACTTTGCAAGATGATCTTTGTCAGCTACCATATAGTTCACTCTGCTCAATAAGCTGAACAATAAACTCGGTTTCTTTTTCTGCTGCCCAGTGTTACAGACTGTCACAGACAGTCCCTGAGCAGCGTTGCATTACAGTTCAGTAAAGCTCCTACAACCAGCATGCAAGACTTCAGCAGAAGGCAAAACACTAGTCTGAGAGGATAATAACTATGAGACATTATTTTAATAAGGATCATTTTTAAATGTTACGAATGACTTGTTTTAATTGAAGGAGAGGAAAGGAACTCCTACCAGGAGTCAAAGAGATCCCCCAGAGCTCTCAAAATCTTCAGATTGTCTTGTACAGAAATGCAATAACAAAGGTTATGAAAAATCTCCAACCATCTTATTGCAAGTTCATCTGACAAGGTTATTCTCTTCTGCAGTTAAAAAATTGGCTTTAGTTTAAAGTAAGGTACCTGACCATCCTACTTACTGAAGGCAAATCATGACCCACCTTTTGCTGGGTTGGTATAAGCAGGGATGCGGAACAATTACCATTCAAACCACTCTTTTCAATCTACTATACAATATC